>NC_041060.1:19469927-19654927 GCF_900634775.1 Gouania willdenowi | reverse complement strand
TAGGGAGTAAGTGTGTGCTTACAAGTGTGCCAGAACTATTTGTTGGAAGCAAACCTTTCTTTCAGTTACGATATAAGCTAAGCTATGCCAAAGCCATCGCGCCATCCCAGACCCACGAGACTATCCAGGCATGCGACCACCAAGGGGACGCTCTAGTGTGCCCAGGACAGGGAGGAAGATGCCAGAAGCCATGCCACCAGCATCCAGGAACACCATTCAAGACCCCTAGAGAAAATGAGTGCCAGGCCCAGCTGACAATGCACTGCCGCTTCTCTCCAGCCCCCATGTTACCACTGAATAATCAAACAGAAGTTGCCCTTGCGCCTTGTATTCACAGAAGAATACAAGGCACCAAAATGTCTGATTAATTCAGCACTTGAGGCTATCGCACTCTCATGAGAAGACGCGGGGGGAGGAAAAAACTCTAAATCTTTGGCATGCAGCAGAGTAAAACCACTGATAACAGCTTTGACAATAATAAGCCCAGTGATTTTCATTTGACTCCCAGTGAGCAAAATCAGCATCGTCTATTCCTTTCTCCATTGAAAGCAAGTCAAAGCTCCAATTCAATACAGCAACAGTATTAGCACCATATTGTGGCCTCAACCATTTCATAGGCTTGGTTTTTTGAGCCCCATGGCTGTTAATGGTTATCATTTTGTTTATCCCCCAACCCCAAGGAGAGAAGGGGATGGGGTGGGCTGCAGGAGAAGTGATGGCCACTAGAAAGAGTTTGTACGGCATGGGTTTTAAAAGCACCTTAAAATGCTGAGACAGCACAAGAATTTTAATAGCTCCCACTTCTGATTTGCTGGGCTGAGTTTGAGCGACACGTTGCTTTGTTGTTGATGTGTTGCTGTGAGGAGGAGATGGAAAAGTGTGAGGCCATGCTGGAGCTTCTTGGACAAGCATTGTGGGAAATGCGATTAGGAAAGCGTGTCCTTCTGCACTGTCATGTTGGATGTGTTCTTTTGTGTAGCTGCAACAGCGACAGAATGAACAGAGATCTCCTCTGACAACACCGTCCCTGAGTCCAAACACTCCAGCCCTAAATGGAATTATTTGCCAAAAAATAAACATGACTTTACTATTAGCTGGAGAATTGGACAGCCAACTAATCTGTTGGGTTTATTGTTGAATAGATGAGGTGATGATGTTGTGTGTCAGAAAAAAAGGACGAGGAGGAGGAGGAGGTAGAGTGCGACGAAGGGAGGCGTGAAGGAAGGATGGAAAGAAACTTGCCTGTTTTTGCTGTGATCCCTCTTTCTTTTTCTTGCCATGTTTGCTGGAGGGGACAAAAGAAAGACAATGTCAGGATATCGAATCTATCTCTCCCTCCAGTGGTCACAGGGCAGCATTGCCTGGAGGACATCATAAAGAGAACAGCAAATTAATTTACAGGCCCTGTCTGAAGCACAGCCCCCCAGCTGCTAGATGTGACGGGACCTCAAAGGATGTGAGAGGTAAAAGCAAGTTGATGGATTCATTATCTTCATGATCTGCTAATCCACTGAAAACCCTTCACTTTTCCACTTTAATCATCCCACACTGAGCCTGTGCAGTGCTGTTTTTTAGATCACATTAAATGAGAGGTGTTATCTGTATATCTCCAGCTGGCTGCTTCTAAATCAAAACCTTGCACACCTGACCAAACCCCCCCCCCCCCAAAAAAAGTGGCCTCTGCCAGCTTGGCCATGCAAGTGTCAATTTCAGGAATGGGCTCTGGCCTCAGCTTCTGTTCCTGGCTCAAACCCAATTAGCAGAAAGCCACCAGCTCCCGACTGGGCACTGACCTGACATTGATACTGAAGACCCGACGTGCAACCAGGAACCTCATCAGATAATAGATGGCCACAATGAGAATCAGCAGGCCTAGCACCACTCCAATGATGGCTCCAGTGATCACACCAGCCTGAATGGGCACTGTGGAGAGTCAGAAGGAAAATGAATGTAAATACGCATTTATAGGATGGAAAGTAGGGAAACAACGCAATGAACAATAAGCAAACAGCAAGTCACTCATGTGGCTCTCCAATGAGGAAAGAAAGAAAAAAACAAAGCCAGTATAAAAAGGACTTGAAGATAAAAGAAGAGACAAATAAAGCAAAACACTAACACTAGAAAAAAGAGGAGTGATTTACTCAAAGAAGAGATGTAAAAAGAAATTAAAAGACTGAGATAAGATGAAAAAAATAAGGAAAATGGAGTCGTGGAAGGAGAAGATGGGGAGAATGTGGAAAAGGGGAGAGAGGAAAGACCCTGAAGGGGAATGTGACAGGAAAAGGTAAGACGTAAGACGAGAGGGGGTGATAGCAATCTTAGATCGAGAACGAGATGAAATTGTAATTGATTTCATTTATCAGGAGATGGTTGGAATTCTAAATGAGTTGGTGCTGCTGTTTTCTACACCCGTTTATCCAGTTTGGGGTCACAGAGGGTGGAAGCCTTTCCCATCTGACACAGGGCACACCCTGCATAGATCCACAGTCCCCAAGAGAAACCCCCATTAACCTGTAATACATATTAATGGCTTGTGGAAGGAAACCAGGGAAGTGCTGAAAAACATCAGTGAAACCAAAGTTGCTTTGTTTTGATGCAATAAACAAGAATAATTATGGTTTAGTTTGGAGTTTGAAACTATTAATTACTGGAGAACAGTTGGTGTGTGATGAAAAACATTCACCAAGCTATGCCATATGGGCTCTATGGACTGCTAATGAGCAAACACAGGCATTGGCTTGACTTGGAGTGATGAACCCTTGCAGAAATCTTCTGTCTCACCCTTCTCAAAAACCAGCAAGCGGACGCTGGAGGGTCGACCCACAATGTCAGGAGGGTTCTTGGCGTCACAGGTGAAGGTGCCGTTATCGCTAAATTCCAGGTTTTTGATCAAGATGGAACCATCGCGCCGACTCGGGTTTCCAACAAACTCAAGTCTGTCCATGAAAGGACCTTTGTTGTCAACATAGGCTGCTCCACCAGTGTAGTGGAAGATCTGTCAATACATGAGAGGGAAACATACTATTTATTTACTTTAAAACACATGGAAATTATTCACACAAATGCAAAAATCACAGTGGATGTTAATATGAGAAAAAACGGTTTTAGTTCCTTACAGACACTTAAAATCAATACTTTTATGTTACAGATTTTATGAAAATAAACACAGTACCCTTGGAAAGAAGGAAAATGAAATATTGCACATTTTTTAAAGATTTTTAAAAAAAATTTATATGAAGCTGCTTGGTTTAGGCTAGATCTTAACATTGTTGTCAGCTTCCATATAAAGATCACAGATTTAAGCCCTATACTATACTTCACGTGTGTTTACTCCAGATATTCCTGTTTATTATACAGTCAACACAACTTGAATATTAAGGTTTATTTAAGTTTCTTAATTGGCCACACACGTGCACATGTGGGATTGTCTTTGTGCGTTTTCTTTGTAATAGACTGGAAACGTTACTGTGCCTACGTAAGCTGGGACGGGGGCTCCAATCTCCCCATAACCAAAGAATAAAAAGGCGGCATAGAGGATGAATTAATGCGGTTGTGTTAACACTTAGTGTTCGATAGAACATGGTTTATACATGGCTTTATGTAATTGGTTTATTACCTTTACCAAGTAGGTCATATTTACTGTTTATTTAATTGTTTATTTGTGTGTTAGCAGGATTAGGGCAAAAGATATATCATGGAGAATGGAGAATTCCATTAAACTTTGGAGGGGATTTAGATGAATATACTGATTCAGGATCAGTTTAAAAAATGTAAAAATCCCTATCTCTCATACAATAATTGGCAAAATTTCAAAAATGTATATCTCAGTTTATATGTCACCAATCGTTATCAAATTTGGCCCAGTTATGTCGGGTTGGTTCCTCAATTACTCCACCAAGTTTCATTCAGTTCTCATTTGTATTGCGTGCTTCATCGCTATTTTTTAAAAACAAATTAGTTATTTGTTATGAACGCGGATACATTTCTTATAAGTGTGAATGATTATGGTACCATGACCAGATAAATGCCAATATTGGTAAAAGAGGAGATTTGGTGCTGAGCAGAGGTTTGTGCCCTCTGAATGCTCCTGTTTCATACATGTTCTTTTATTACATTTTTATTTTAGAAAACTGAGCATTAAAAGGAAAGTGTTTAAGTCATTGACAGATAACATCTGAGCTTTGGGCAAAGGCACAAACCATATAGCAATGCATTATTACAATTATTGACACGGGAAAAGCCTATTGTGTTCACTGAATAAGAGCAGGTGGAGCTGGTACTGTAGCTAAAAGAACATTTCTAAACTGTCTAAATTGGAAGATTGACTTACCAGAACTAGCTGTGGTGTGACTGTGGGGGAGAAAACATTGGCTAAAACTCAACTCAATGATTTTTAAAAGGACCAACAGCTTCTGGGATTCAGCCAAGAAAGGAGATAATGTTAGTGGGGGTTTTTTTCTGCTTTGAAACCAACTTAACAGGTAGATATTTAGCAATTCAGTGCTAAAAAAAAAAAAAAAAAAACAAGCTGTGATTGCTCAACAATGTTAAAGCAAGGTGTTAGCACAAAGATGCCAAAATGCATTAGTATTCATTATAATTTTTCTTTTACTCTTTGAAAAAAGGTCTGCTATTTCATCTATGTCAGAGAGAAACTATTTGCTGATAAAGGACTCTACACCAGGCCAAAGACTGAAATATGATTGAAAATAAACAATTTATACAATATGCCTATATTGATTTCAAGTGAAGCTTAAATAAACACCAATCAAAGTTACATTTAATGAAGCACAAGGTCATAAAACAACCTTGTGTTGATACAAGTCGTATTTTTTCATTTAAAAATGAATTACCAAGCCTTGTCTTTGATATTACTGTAACGAAATCGGGGCATTTTAAAAGGACCAAAGCAGCATTAAAACAGTTAGATGAAAGAAACAAAATCTGTCCAAGCAGGAAAAGGAGCAAACGATTGGAGATGAGGCTTGAGATGAGTGACGGGGAAAAGAAGAAGAAAGAAATGTGGATTCAAAGTGAGGGCACCACAGGAGACGGATGAAGGCGAAGGAGGAAATGATGAGGGAGGGAAGGGGGGGGGGACAAAGGAGGAAGGGCTGGAGAGAGGGAGATTAAGGGAGGTGGACAGAGGGAGGCACAGTCAGGATGGGCAGATAGAGAGATTAGATAGATGGCAGGATGGCAGGATGATAAGGTTAGGACGAATGAAATTAAAGAACAGGAGGCCGGGGATGCAGCTGAAGGAGATCAAATCAAATAAGTTACTTAAAGCCGATGCAAAAGTTAGAGATGTTGCATATGCAGAAATGCACAATCTGCACTTTTTATACATGAGCTTTCTTTTATTGAAAAATGTGCGCCTTGTGGTTAAAAAATTCACACTCGCCTCATTAACCTGCTTATGTGATTTCAGAGTCTTTCCCAGCTTACAAGGCAATGTGTGCAAACCGAGAACGAGCTGTCAGTTCATTTTATGGCTATATTCTGTACACAAATTTACCACTCCATTCAACATGGTGACTCTAATCATGGATTTTTAATGTTCTAATTTTCTGCGAGACAACAAATGATTAAACGATTACGGGACAAAATAACCATAAGGGCACAAACCTAAGAACATTGGGGTGAGAAACAGCATTTTTATCTCATCAAGCAGCTTCAAAAATTACAAAAACCTTTGTGAAATAAACCATGTCCCAAATTAAAAATAATGTAAGGTTCTATACAAACCGTGTTTTAGAGTGAGTTAAAGTTCATAAAGGATTTAGTGCATTTTTCAGCATCTTTGTGTGACAATCAATATTTTTTCCAGAAAGAAAACTAAAAATTCAAATATAAAGTTTTTTTCTTTGTACTTATATATAGGATGCTGCCAAGCTAGAACTCTGGCTGTGATTTTAGCAAGGGGGGGGGGGTTCTTTTACAGCCTGCTGCTACTGCTCTGCTGTCTGAAGAAGCGTTACAGGAACTCTATCCTTCCCTCAATCATCAGGATGTTCATCAAATCACTGAAGGACACGTCTGGGAGGGGATAAACACAGTCCTGTCTCTCTGTCTCTTATAAATACGCTTCATTTGCACTCTCCATGTTTGTGCGTTTTGTTTGTTTTAGCGGAATTAAAACGTAAAACCACGTTTTCCTATTTGGGTATGACGTAGTGTTGTTGATTCAGCTATTACAATAAAATTTTACTATTGGCTGAGAATGGAGGTCGATGACGCTATGGAGGCCACTTTCAACAATCTTCCCCTGACTGGGCGTGTCTTATGCTACATTCGATTGCACTCGGAACCCAAAGAAATCCAATAGAACAAATTGGTAAAGTGCAATAGAATGGTCCTTGAGCTCGGGACCCCGACTCGGGAATTCGGGCATGACCCAAGCACCCCCAAGTTTTAGCAAAATGATGTTAGATGTAAACAGTCACTTTCTCTTCAAATTGTACTTTTATGTGGCGTCTAATTTGGCATTTGTGTTACTAAAAGTGTAGAATAACTTTGTAGTGGCATTTCTGTTCCCTCTCTGTTCATTTGAACGCAGCGCTGAGTAAGTAGTGATATCTGTAGAGTTCAATGGATTATTTCTACAGTCTATGATTCAATGAAGCATACAAGATTCCCCTCGCTATGTGTTCAAATCATACTTAAATTATATGACTTTTCTCTCTCTCTCTCTCTTAGCCTCAAAGAGCTAATATATATTTCCCCAGCAGTTATTTTTGCTCCTGGAAAAATATCAAAACAAACACCAGCTTGATGTGGCCAGTCATGTTTTCTGAGCTTCCTGAATGAAACGCATTTACCAGGTCAAAATTTAATCCGGGTTCCGAGTGCAATCGAATAAAGCCTGTGTGTGTGTGTGTGTGTGTGTGTGTGTCTGTGTGTGTGTGTGTGTGTGTGTGTGTGTGTGTGCGTGTGTGTGTGTGTGTGTGTGTGTGTGTGTGTGTGGGTGTGTGTGTGTGTGTGTGTGTGTGTGTGTCAGTGACGTGCAGTCAGGGTAGGCAGTGCCGACCCAAGGATGAATTGATATTTTGATTATTTGTTTCAAATATAATAGAATTTTTTTTTTTTTTTTTTAATGTCCGATAGCCTACAGTACCTATAAGTTTGAAAGTGTCAGCATTTTGTGCTGTGTTTATATGAGTTTGCGCATGCACAGTCAGTTCCCCAAGATGACAACCATTTACGTAAAAAGGCAGCTCTCTACGCTGCTTTTAGACGTAACAGCGCTATGCTAAATGCTATATGTAAGTTCAGGGTGCATTAGTGAATTGATATAATGTGGCCGCTGCTGCTACGTTCTCTAGCTAGTGGGCAGGCTAAAACTACAGTCAGGATGACAGCGCTAGAGACAATAAAGAAACTTTCTTTTGACGAAAAACTACAGCTTTTAAAAGATGGGAGACCAACACCTGAGCTACCAGACCTTCAGCAAAGGTAAGGTCAGAAAATTGTTTGTACTTTTCACAGTGAATGGTACAAAAGGAAGGATTGGCTTTGTGGATGAGCCTCACTGAGGCTGTTCTGAGTTGTTGTTGTTGTCATTTTCTCCATGTTTCCAACACAAACAACGGATGCGCTGCCGTGTCATGATATATATTTTGTTGGGAGAGTATGGAGGCGATATTAAATCATTGTTTAAGTTTCTTTAATGGTGACATTGGTGGTCTCGATTTGCATCGCCCTGCCTACCCAATCCTGGTGCTCACGGCACGTGACTGGTGTGTGTGTGTGTGTGTGTGTGTGTGTGTGTGTGTGTGTGTGTGTGTGTGTGTGTGTGTGTGTGTGTGTGTGTGTGTGTGTGTGTGTGTGTGTGTGTGTGTGTGTGTGTGTGTGTGTGTGTGTTTTACAGAGATGCTGTCCCGCGAGCCATCAGGTCTGTACGTCCAGGAGAAGGTGACATCCTCAGACGTCCATCGCCAGGAGAAGAAGGAACAGGCCAGCCTGATGTCAGAGCCAACCAGAGCATGGCGCTCCCAGCCAGTGTAAATGACTATAGCCTCTGTCTGCTCGGGCACTGAAAGACACAAGGTCACAAACAACATGACATATGGGTCAAATCAATTCCTAAAAACAGTCAACTAAGTGGACAAAGAAATACTACGGTCCATTTATTCTGCAACTTCTCCAGACTTTCAGTAACGCTTGGCATTGACGTGCATAAATTATCTCGGAAATCTATATCATCATCCAGATTCTCAGTGATAAACTCCACGTTTAATGATGTCAAAGCTGAAATTGATTCAGGCATATATGCTCAGCAAATATTTAGATAATCACTGGAATACTGATTTAAGTCAAAAAGGAAAAGCATCTTCCACATTAATATGGATTATGTGGGCTTAAGCATGTGCTCTGTTTCTGCTTGCATAATATTTAATGATCAAAGTTATTTTGGTTGTGGCTACTAAGTCAATATTTGACCTCTCTCAGTAATGCACGGAGCATCACGAGCACTAAAGACGATGCAAAGTGAAACTCCACAAATCACAACTGCATTGATTAACTTCTGCTGCGGACCACCAGAGTTGCTCAGTGCTTTCACGGCTACATCAACACCTACATCACAGAGGGTTTTAGAGCTCTGTTGACTCTTTCAACAGCCAAAGAATAAAGTTCACATCTTTTACAGTGAGAATATTCCTATTAACACCCACCTTTGTCAATGAAATGACATCTTTAATTAAAATTCTGACAAAAAAAAAAAAAAAATCTACAAATACCAGCCAGTAAAAGAGGAGAAAAATCTATCTAAGAGTCAAGGAACACTTAGCTGATGAGTTATCATCAGTGCATTCACCTTTTTAAAGTTCGGGACACATGACATAAATCAGCCCAAACACAAGCTTTGATGAGAATGTCTATAAATGACTTTTTTTTTAGCGTGCTGTATTCCATGTGGCTTTATAAGGTAATCATTAGAAACCTGGAAATATGGGCAAACTTTGTCCAAACAGTCTAAGCTTTGAATATCATAAGTGAGAGTATTCCCTTTAATAAGGCGTCTGTATCCTCCCTGCGCTGGCAGCCTTTTTAGGTTAGGAGTTGGTTCCTGATCCTCAGCAAAAACAGATTATCTGATGAGAGGTTTAAGAAACTCCTGTTAATGAGATTCATCTCCTTTTCCATCCTGAAACTGTAATTCAGCGTGATTTGTTGGGATACTTTTTGCTGCTTTAACTGAAGATCACAAGTGTCAAATCCCAAACTCAGGGGACTGATGTTTCTAATCTGTTCTATTGCACATTGGCTGTTGCAGTTGTTCCTCGTGAAAGTCATTTTCAGGGAGGTTTTGATTGACACTTTTTAAGTTATAGTAAAGAGACTGTGATTTGTCTTAATAAGCATCATCCTTAAAGAGAGATAATTGTCGCTCATTGGCCTGTTGTGATGATTATATCTGTTTTTGTATGTATTTTGTATTTTTGGTGTCTTTTTTATATCGTATGCTATTAAAATTTTAGCGTTGATTATAATATATATTGTAATATTCTATGTAAAAGCCCAAATCAGGTTGGAAATTAGCAAGAGCTAAAAACCCGTTGGACGAAACATAAGTTGCATTTGATGTTTAAGAATTAGGTGCAATTGTATTGTCCCTATTCTATTCTATTCTATTCTATTCTATTCTATTCTATTCTATTCTGTTTTGTTCCATTCTCCATTCCATTCCGTTCTATTCTATCATATATAATATTTGAGTAGTTCTTAGGGTACTTATCCAACATTTTTGGTCTTTAATTTCAAATCCAAAGGAAAAAAAAAAAAGATTTATTATTATCCACTTTGGTTAAATAATTTTCAATTAGCAAAAGTAGCCATTTTTTTATTTTTTATTTACCCTTGAACCAATATTAAAGTTTGTAGAGGTTTAATAACGGTACATGTAATCCAGACTGGGGTGCACTCAGTTTAAAAAAAGAAGACATATTCTCTCTATTTACCTATTCCCAGAAGAGCGACTGACATCAGCGCCAAAACCGTCAGCATGGTTTCTGGCTTCTACGGCGCTCCCAAAAGACCGATGCCTCACACTTGACAGGAGCCTGTGGAGAAAGAGCTTCCTCTCTGAAGGGCGACTTGATGTGAACGAAGGCAGAAGAAGGAAAAGAAGATAATGAAAAAGAAGGCTCAGGGGTGGAGGATGCTTGGACACAGGGCTTCCAAACAGAACAACAGAAAAGCCACTGTCCACTGGTTTATAACCAACCACACCCCTCACCCCTGGCCTCGGCCCGACCCATTCCTCCTCGCCCTCACACACCACTCCACTGTCCATCATTTGAAAACAAATTAGCACACATTATCGTTTTGAAGTAGAAGTGTAAAAGGCCACCGAGGAGCACCTGTGATCTACAGGAGCTGGTGAACTAATTGGGTAAACAACGACCAACTTGAGGCCAATTTGCAGACGGTGTGCAGAATTTCAGCATGATAAATGCAGTGAGAGCCTCAGCAGTGTGCGATTGATTCAGGAAGGAATGCTGATTAACACTTAGCATCATGCAGGCAAGGGTGTGTAACACAGAATAAGGAATGCATGGCGTTCCTCGGCATGTGATCGTGCATCTTCAGTATTTATTAACGAGTGGTTTGAGTTTCTGGCCTTCATCGAGGTCATCCCAGTGCTCTCTCATCTGGACTTTCTCTGGCTCTGAGTCCAGCGGCTAAAAACAAAGCCTCAACTCTTTGCCTTATTTTCTCTCCGCCCTCCTTCACTCCAGATTCCTGTGCTTTGCTGACGTCTAGCACTCAGATACAATAGAGAGAGAGGGGGACAGGAGCTGACGGGTCCTCACCAGTCTGTCAATGGTTCTTTCTTCCTCCCCCATTCTCTTTTCCAAGCCTCAATTTCTCCTCCTACCGAGACAAAGCTGCGTATTCAAAGTGCGGTGCCCACTCCACACTTTTCCAGTAACACAGACACCATGAGTGTGGGGAGAGACCAACTATATATAGATGGGTTGATATAAGGACAGGAGAAGATGCAAGGATTTCGATTTCGAGGGCAAGACATGAGCGGAGAGTAAAGGGGAGAAAATGAGGAAATAAACTGTGGGTGCAAATTAGCAGGACCATGCTGAAGGGAAATTTCTGCAAAAGCTTCATTTGCAGAAGGCCTCATTCCATCATTTTGTCACACGTCATAAATATGCATTCATTTAGCCACAGGCAGCTGTCGTAGAAACATGCACAAATCACTGGTGTGCAATGCTCCTTCTGCTCTGCCAACACACAAGCTGGGCACACTTGCTTTCAACATGAGGTGTAAGGAAAATCCATCATGTCTCTGACTCTCATACTTCTCCTGGGGAAAGCATATTTATATATACATATATATTGAGTGTAAGAAGAAGAGACACTTGACAAGGACATCTACTTCTCTCTTTTGGATTATCACGTCTGTTTATCATCGTTTAATGGGTCAAACATCCCAATCTCCAAATGCTATGAATCTCTCAGGCATGATGACAGCAGCCAAGCAACAAAAAAAAGTAACAGATCGACGTCAGCTGATGTTTGAGACCATGGTATCAATTTTTCCACTAGTGACAAATCACAACCACTCATTTATCTTAACACCTCAAATACGCCCCTGACGGATTGGACGGATCATCCGAACAAAATAGACCATCTGCCAACTTGTTGGCGCCGTCAACTGTCTAAGCCTTGGCTTGAATGACTAAATCGCGACATCCTTAACAATCATGGCAGATCCTGCCTTCAGGCCCTAAAGAAACAGGGCCTTCTTTATGAGCCTGGCAGGTGCAGGAACATGGCAAGCACCCAAACTCTTCGGCACCAACTGAGGGTGGCAGTGCCGGCAACTGTGTTTGGCAGCCAAAAAACTGTATCGCATATAAAGCGAAGGCATCCCATTCCTTCATCTGGCAGTGATATAGCACACTAATGTGGGAGAGGGAGCGTTTATCTGCTGCTAAATTATACAGAGAGAAGGAGGAAAGGGGATACCAGCAAGGAACAGACTGAGAAAACAACTAAGTCTGAAGCCTTTTAGAGTTTTCCATAAAATGATTGTTGTGACAAAGGTTCAGCCACTGTATCAATAAAACCTTATAACAGGTGTGGAGAAGTCAGCTGATGAAGAGTCCATGTCAATGTTTCATTTGTTTTGGCAGCATTTCTGATACAGTAACAATGCAAGATAGTGCACACATTTCCTAAAATTATAAATGCTAAATTACATCATGCATTGTGTTATATTTGTGCACTCCCGAAAAAAATCTAACAGTCTGAGAGAATAGATGATAATAATGTTTATCCTATAGAAAAACATGCATGTGTCTCACTAGAAATATTCTTTATGATGCTTTTAAACCAGCATGTCATTACCTCTGCCAAGGATTTCAACCAAATACAGACCATATGCATCTAAGATTTTATTAAACTTTTGAGGGAATCAAGATCAATCTACTGATTCTGGATCAGTTTCAAAAATTTAAAAATCCCTATCTTTCATAATTGGTGAAATTTCAAAAATTCTTTTCTCGGTTCATAATTGACAGATCTTTATGAAATTTGGCTACATTATGTTGGGTTGGTTTTTCAATTACTTCACTGAGATTCATCCGGAACGGATCTGCATTATGCATTTAATTGCATTTTTTTTTTTTTTTTGAAAAGTGTGTGTGTCCATATATTTGGACCAACTGTAACTTTATTAAAGGGGACAGAAATTTCTTCCAAGCCTTTAAAGTGTGAATGATCATGGTGCTATGATCAGGATCATTAATCCAGATAATTGCCAATACCTGGCAAAGAGGATATTTGGTGCTTGGCAGAGGTTTGTGCTTTCTGAGTGCTATTGTTAGTGATGTTTTTGCTGGTTAATCCACGACCAGGGGGCATCGTAGTCAGAGATCTATACCCCAAACCGAGTCCAGATTTCAAAGGTCTATGGGTTTTACTTGGTATTTCATCATTGCCTTAGCTGTACACAAGTCCCAATACAATAGGAGAGAAAGGGACATGCAAATTCCTGAAAGGATCAGGGATAATCACTGCCTGGAAAAACCTCCTCTTGTCACATCTATCCATGTCTAATTCTTCTTTGCACAGCTGAGTGCAGCCCTGATCACAAGGCAAGCTGGCAGAAGAGCAGATGGGGAACGTCTCTCCGAAAATGTACAAGGCCTCTGTGAATGCCTAGAGCCTCTTAGACGCGACTACTATGGGATTTCACGCTGGTCAAGATTGAGGAAAGACAAGGAGGGACGGAACAGAAACAAGCAACAGAAGCTGGTTCACATGAAGGTCATAAGACTAATGACCATGAACAATGATCCAACGGAGTGCACTGCTATCTTTCCTCCTAAGTACAGCCCTCTCAGTGTGAGCCAAAGCACTCCGAAACGGGAGGAAAACAACTACTGTCATTACAAAGCTATCATAAAGTGGTCTCAAACGAGGAGATCAGCTCACAGTTTGACTGCAGGGGACAAATAATCAAGCAAAACATTTTTATAACCAAATAAGGCAAATGAGGCATGGTAAGCAATTGGCTAGAAAACTGTCAAAGAAGGCTAGAGGGCAGGATTAAACTAAAATACTGCTCTGTTATGGCAGCTGCTTTGCTGATAGGCCACAGGTTAAACACCCCCTGAGTAAAAACAATGCAAAAAAGAAAGAAGGAAATGCCAGATGATAAAAAATAAATTATGACCACAATTTATCAGCGGCAGCTTAAAGTGACAGTAAGTGTGACGGTGCGCATTAATAATATTTTACGGTTTGGATGAAATAGTAAATTGAGGTATTAAAATGAGATTTGACAGCCTTGGTGTAAAAATGTGTTGCAGCTCATGCGTATGTTATCTACTGCCACCTTATGGCATAAAGGTGTGCTTGATTACGTTGCCAAAGAATGCCAAGAAATAGCTAATAATCGAATAAGAAAAAAATAAACGTATGTCTTTTAAAAGATCAGCGGAACAAAATAAAACACAATTGATGAGCTTTGGTTATTTTATGTCTTTGCTGCTTAATCCAAGTTCCTTGAATTGATCGCGTAGTTTATTTGGAATAGGACGTATTTCAGAAGAAATAATGTCCATAGAGTGTTTCATGCCTGGAGAAAGCTTATGTCTCCAAAAATCTTTGAAAACTTCAGGTTTAATAAAAAAACAATGATTGACAGACTTTGCTTTAGCGATGAATACTCGACTGGCATTCTTTCCATGGAGTTTACGCTACCTCACGCCGAATGTCACCTGCGACAGATGATGAAATGAGAACAAAGTAGGTCCTAAAATTGAGCCCTGGGGGACGCCTTCATCTATTCAAACGTTCTGATTTGTCATTCTACACAGAGATACTACTTAGATTATCCACACAATGTTATTCATAGCATTTTATATCATATTAAAGCTGCTGGAGACTTTTTTTTAAATCAGATTCAGACATAGTGTAGGCCTTATACATCAATAGATTGAAGATTATTTGGTCAAAAAAGATGTAAAAGGTCAAAATTGCTGCTTGAAAGTTTGTTGTCGGAAAAACATTGCACATTGCATTGTGGGAAATTATGGTAAGAATTAAGTAAAATCACTTCTATACATCCGTCTACAGGACTCTACTTCCAACAATGCAATGTGCGATTTTTTTTCCGACATTGCCAATAAAATGGTATTTACAGTGGACATCAAAACTAATTTCAATTTAAAAGAAAAAATTCCAAGCAAATAATCTTCAATTTATTGATCTATGAGGCCTACATTATGGATTTATCTGACAAAAAAAGTTTTCGTCTCTAGCAGCTTTAACAAAAACAACTGTCTTGTTTTGTGAATCTCATTTCAAATATACTGAGCAGATATTCTATAACCTCTCTAACTCTGAAGCTCTTCCTTCAGGTGACATCTCCATGCCAATCTTATAAAGAACAACCATTCGTGCCAGCTCACTGACATTTCAGTTTGTTATAGACAACAGGGGCTGTTACCATTGCTGTTTATGAATACAGTAACGTTCACCTTATGGGTGTTGGTCTTTATTCCCTGCCTATTGCTGCATCCAATAACATTAAAAAAAAAAAAGCCATGCAGGAGTTTCCTATAAATGATACAGAGATAGTTTTATATTCAAGGCGTTCGGCAGCCGTAGAAATTATGAGTCTCATCCACTGGGAGAAAAAGCTGCCAGCGAGTGATGTTTTACAGAGCTATAAAGTCCACAGAGAAAAGACGGGTCAACCAAAAGTTGGACTTTGAGGTCATTGTGGTCGTTTCCAAACTCGGATGATGCTCGCTCATTTCAAGAGCTCAATCTTTTCCAAAAAGCAATATTTTTTCCCTCGTTCTGTGCAATACGTGTAATACTTTGTTGTTTACTTTGGAGGCATTTGTTGGTCAAACAAAAGCTAATATGCATGAGTTAAACTGAGCTGATGAAGTGTCCTCATGAGGCAAACTATGCACACAATTCTTCTTTTGTTTCTTGTCCTCGAGATCCGATGCCCAGTCAGAGATGAGACTGGAGGACGAGGCAAATCAGGGCCACCAAAAAAGTGGGTGTGACGGAATCAAATCCGAAAGGTTACTGGCCAACGCTTGGCACGCCTGCCCAAAGAAAAACACCATTGATATTCTGTGTGGTTCAGCAAGGGGGGACAATGGTGAGGCCTGTCCCGCTCTCTTTCCCTCATGGCCTGGCATGGCAGAGATGTCACAGAAAGCTCCAAACAAAGGGATGGAGGGATGGAGAAGGGAAGGAGAGTTTGGGAGGCATTGTTCTCGAGGTGGAGAAAAGGGGAATTGTGAACAAGACAGATCTCTTATTTGGATAAATGGGGCTGGGATGAAAAGATAAAAACGGAGGGCTACAAAACAATCAGCGCGAGGTGAAACCCGGCATTTTTTTTTTATAATCAGTGTCACCTTTTTACTTTGTAGTTGGAGATCATTTTCAACCCAGCTTACGAGGACACCTCCTGGAATATTTGATCCCCTATCTCCTGGCATATCTGCTATAAATTCTCCTTAGCAGTAGACAGCCTGTGGTTGTCTCCTTACATGAGTAAAAGCTACTGCTAAGCGTGAAGGTTTGAAGGGACTTCCTCCCATGGGTCTGACAGTGGATTTCAGATGAAGCAGCAGCACAGCTGTTTAAGGCCGCAGTGCTGCAATGCCCTGCAGGCGTGTGCTGTTTTTCAGCTGCCCGGCTCGGTAAACATCAGTGACACAAATACACAGGCAGTCAACCGGATGCACCATATTTTTTTTTTCCATTGAGATGTTAAAGAAAAATAAAATAAAAAAAAAAAGAATCCCATTCACAGGAGAAATGTAGACGAGGGGATTCCAACAGAGAGATTGGATGCTTCTCCTTTACTTACAAACGAGAAAAATTAGACAATGACTCTGTCGAATGGCAGCATCAGCAGCCAAAGGAGCTTCATGCTGCACATTAACAAAATAAAATGGCTTTAATTAGATTGTTTTTTTCTTTGCCTGCTTTAGTTTCATCTCCAACCTTCACACATACTGTTTACAGCCGACTTCCAAACTAACAGCTTAGCTGACAATTGCTATCGATTTGAGGAAGCCCAGCTGGTAGATTGCTTCTATTAAAAAGATAGCGTGTGATGATGATATTGAATGTGCTTAAAATGCATATATATGAGTCAACAAGATGAAATCAAGTGAAGACTATAAGAGGCATAAAAACATGGGGCAGCGATTGTAAAATTGTGCATGCGAAAATAAACAACTAGCATAAACCACGTTTAAAAAAAACATAAGAATTTTTTTTTTTATGTTACTTTTGACCAGATTCACATCAATATTTGTGAAATTTCTTTTCTCTTAAAAATATTGTCAATGTTAAATCTAAATCTTAAATATTTAATCTAAATATTAATTTTAAATCTACTGAAATTTCTTTTCTCGAAAAAATATGTCAATGTAAAATCTAAATCTTAAATATTAAATCTAAATATTAAATTTAAATCTAAATGATAAATCTAAATGGTAAATGTTAAATGTTAAATGTAAAGGTTAAATCTAAATCTAAATGTTAAACGTTAAATGTGAAGGTAAAATCTAAATCTAAATGTTAAATCTAAATGTTGAGGGTGGAAATTCACCAAAAGTATCACCATAAAAGCTCATTTCGGTGAATTTGTATAAATAATTTGTAAATATTTAGTTGCACTTGTGACATTTACATTTAACATTTAGATTTAATGTTTAGATTTAACAATTAGATTTCCGCTTAACATTTAGATTTAATGTTTACAATTAGATTTAACATTTACATTCAATATTGACATTTTATTTTTGCGAGAAAAAAAAAAGTCACAAATTTCAAAAGTATTGCTGTAAATCTGGTCAAGGGTAATGTAAAAAAAAAAAAAATCACATACATTTTTTAAATGTGGTATGTTGCTAAATGTTTATTTTAGCATGCGGAACTTTAGAATTGGTGCCCGATATAAAAACAAAGGAATCATAAGATAAAAAAAGATGGATTGAATTGGGAGTTTTCATTTTTATTCATAGACACAATGGTGTCCTTTTCAAACTCCCCTGCAGTAGACACGACCCACACAGACAGCTAATCAAACCACCAGCCGTGTGCTGTGCATTCTTGCATACAAAAAGAAGAAGAAGCTTGAACAGGAAAACACAAAGCATTAGACAAAGGCGTGCAACACAGAGGATGGAGATACTGGAGAATTTTAACACGCAAACATCCCCAGGACAAGCCTGTGAGAAGGCAGACATGATGCATGCGTCCCTGCAGCCGCAGGAGGAATACCAGCCAACCGACGCGTGCAATTTATTCCTTGCATCTCATTGTGCCGTGCACAGCTTTCTGCTGATGCAACAGACCAGTGCTTTGCACATCACCTGCTCTACAAGCCCCCGCCATCCAAAGAAAACAAGCTCCAGTTTACAGCCTTTCCAGCAGCTGTGATGCTGCACTTGGGGACAGCAGTGCTATTATAAGTAAACTCAAACATCTGCAAGTTCACGAGCAGATGTTAAGGTGTTCTGCTCTGTGTTCAACATTATAACCCAATTTGTGCTGAAGTGAATAAAATCAGGTTTGTAGGTGTTTAAAATATTTAGATGTCTTCCAGTTTTTAGACAAGTTGTGTAATTAAAATAATTTAAAAAATTTAAAAAAAATACCAGGATTGACATGATGACGACACATTATGTTCAGAACAAAAGCAGGAGATACTGTTCACCACGTGGCCTCGACTTTTCCCACATGGCGATTTAACCCCAGCCCAGTGGAATGGATGTGACCTGCTCAGTGCTGCATGACCAACACCATCTCACACAAATAAACAACATCATTACAATAACCCTGACAGTGTGAGTATTAGAGAACTCAATCTAAAACACTAAACTGACTGTTTTTATTAGTTAAATTCATTACTTCCTATGTGTCACTAATATTTTGTTACTCTTAAATAATTGGGTGCAACTGGTGTTAAAGAAACATCATCTATCAAGTAAAATCTTTGGAAACACATTACTTGAAGTTTTATACGTAGCATTAGGCTGACATTATGCTGTCATTACTATGACATGACACCTGTCATTAGCATGAATAAGGTGTCATTAAGTGACATTCGTTATACCCTAACCCTTTGTAACCCTAACCCCTAACCCTACCTAACCGCAATAGATTCCTCAACCTCACCCAAAAAACGCCAACATAGCTCTAAAGGTGTCATAATTTAGCAAACGACACTCAAACACAGCCTCCATGACACCTTATTCATGCTAATGACAGCGTTATGTCAGCCTTAAGTATAAAACTTCAAGTAAAGTGTTACTGAATATTTTCTCCTGAGGATAGAAACACACACAGCACCAGTAACATATTAATGATGTACTGGGCCAACCAGAGGTGAAAGTAAGGGATTACTGCTTTTATGGATACTTGTACTTTTTTGAGTGTATGTCTAAATCAGTCATTTTACTTGTACATAAGAAGGTTTTAAAAGAAGTATAGTCATTTGTTACATTTCTACAATCAATGGACATTGTTGTAAGAGTTTGTTATTGTCAGAAAGCTCCAAGAAGCCAGTGTTTCATAAACGGGGGTACGCAAAGGCACTACAGGGGGTACTTGTGAGAGAGACAGTGGGAGATTAACAAAAGAAAGCATTAAAAATATGAGGTTTTATAATGTTTATTTTTTTAGTTAAAAATGAGAATCATATCTATGATGATGAAAATGATACAAGGGTCAGTCTTGGTCCCACACCACGGGTGTGCTCACTTGAAAAGTGGGTGGGTTCAAACAAAAGGTGCTTTGTCCTGAGTTGTTTAACACATCGAGATGTAAATACCATGAATTATGAACTTCTGTCTCGTATTCATGTTTCGATCTGAAACCCAAACGTCTTCAACAAATGTATACAACAAAAACAAAAGAATTGACCTTGCCGTTCCAATACTTTTGGAGGGGACTGTATCATGCTTAAAGAATTGAAGCTCTGATAGTGTCTTTGCTAGAGATGTAACGATTCACTCAACTCCCGATATGATTCGATTCACGATACTGGGTTCACGATACGATTCTCTCGCGATTTATTTTACAAAATGGGACTGTAGACAAATATTCCTTTATTTTTTTTGGGGAAAAAAAACTAGAAAATACTGTACTATTTTCCTTTTATATTTAATTGTCAAAAGAATCCCTTGATAAACTATTCAAAACAATGCAATTTAACTAAAAATAAATCTTGAATGAAATAAATAAAAAAAATAATACAAATGAAGAAGAAGCCTATTTATTTAAATTCTTGTTCTATAGTAAACAATGCAAAACTGCATAATAGTTCTTTTTCTTTTTAAAAGTGCAACTTAAAATGTATTTTGTGCCTTAACAATTGGACTTACAAAAAAAACAAAACAGTCTGCACTGTATTTACGTCATATTTGTTTGGACCAGCAGAGGGCGCTGGTAACCCAGTGGTCGGTTGGCATGCAGATATCCTTGCAGTGAAGAAGAGAAGCTATGCTAGCACAAAGAGCTAATAGAAAAACGTGACTTTTACAGATATTCACGTAATTTACAGATATTCTTTCGGTGCTAAAGGATATATAGCGCCCTCTGCTGTTTAAAAAAGATACTGCGATTAAACTTTCAGAGCATCGATGTGAACCGTGATACCTATGAATCGATTTTTAACTGCCTTACGATTAATCGTTACATCCCTAGTCTTTGCCCATGGGTGGGTGGTGCCCTGGTGGGAAACGTCCCATTAGGAGAGTTCCTGCTCTCTCTGTCCCTGCGGATGAGACTGAGTCCCATTGGATGACGCTTCACTTGTCCTTCCACATTCAGCCACAACACTTTACCATACTTGTATTTTAATATTCTGTTTCATCATCGCAACCCACTGTATGCCTTGGGTTTTAAACACTGGTGGGAGGGGAATGTTGGTTTTAACAACCGGTTCAGGGGGAATGTTATTCAAATAGAGTCATGACTGAATAAACGTGGTTTGTTTAGATGACTGATCTGATAAGCACCAGGACGATGTAGCAAAGAGTGGTCAAAAAAAAAATTGTTGTTAGGGCTGAGATAAACGATGATTTTTTTAATAGATTAATCTAACCATTCATTTTTCCAGTTCGATTCGATTCGACTCGATTATTGATTATCTCCCTATTAATTGACCAAAAGTAATTTATAATTTATAATTTATACAATTTAAACAAAAACAAAAAAATAAAAACATGAATTCCTTAACATTGCGATATATATTTATTGCTCTTCAACACAAAATTACAAAATAAAGTTCAAGTAAGACTATATAAGTTCAAAATAATGCATTTAGAGTCAGAAGAAGCATTAAAATGACTTTTCTTTTACCTTAAGAATTGCGTGCATGTGCCTGTGTGTGTGTTGTCCATGAGGACGTTTAAGGGAAAAATAAAAGGTCAGACTGCAAAGGAAAAATAATAATAATAATAATAATAATAATAATAATAATGAATTTTATTTATAATATAATTTATTTATTTACATTTCAAATTAAATCTCAAAGTGCTACATAGTAAAACAGGATAAAAATACAATACAATACAACAATAAAAGCAGGACAAGTTAAAATTAGCTACAGGTTTTTTTTAAAAAGGAAGGTCTTTAGTCCTTTTTTAAAAGCATCCACCGTCTGTGGAGACCTAAGGTGGTCAGGAAGGGCGTTCCACAGACGAGGAGCGGCAGCTTCAAAAGCCCTGTCCCCCATGGTCATGAGCCGCGAAAAACTCCAATAGATGCCTATGTGTACAGCAATCATACATTGTGTTTAATTTACAAATCAGAACGGACTACTAAGATATCACAGTGGTGTGTAAATGTGTTCTTTTATTGTGTGTGTGTGCCGCTGATGTCACGGCGGGGGTTTCCTCTTTGTCGCATCGACGCGCTGGCGTCCGGTCACACCCGGAATAAAGGACGAGGGTTACGGGGAAACAACTGCCTTTGACGAACGAGTGCGTCTTCACTGCTCTGCACTTTTGAAACTCGGAGGAGACACTCCTAGTTATTCTCCGGCGCCGCCATCTTTGTTTTGGTCGGATGACGCATCGGCGTGCACATTTTGCGTCGACGTCATCGATTACATTGACGCGTTGTCCCCGACCCTATTTGTTGTAAATGAAGCTACTTAAATATGACTAAATATACAGTATTTGAGGCAGTTCGCACTGTAAAACACAAGCACTCAGAGAGCGCAAACTGGTATCTGGATCAGTGATCCTCATCATGGTACCATGATGACTCACACTTTAAAAGGGCGACCGTGGCTCTGGTCGTCCAGAAACCAAAGGTTCAAATCTCGCTCTATCCAAGTCACTGTCGTCGTGTCCTTGGGCAAGGCACTTTATCCACATTGCCTCGTATGAATGGGTATGATTTATGCATGAATGTTGGTGGTGGTCAGAGGGGCCGTAGGCGGGAAATGGCAGCCACGCTTGTGTCAGTATGCCCCAGGGAAGCTGTGGCTGTGCCCCCACTGATGTGACTGGTGTGAATGTAACATGCTTTGAGTCTCCTTGAAAAAAGTGGATTTTTAAATTTTGCCAGTGATGAGAGAGGTAGTTTTTTATTTTATTTTTTTATACTGATGCAGAATCAGTTTATTGATCCGTATCCCTTCCAAAATTTGGTGGAATTTTCCATGGTTTAAGGTCTAACTTTGGTTACAATTTTGTTAAAATCTGTTTTGTACGTTTTATGTAATACTGTTAACAAACAAAACAAAAAAAAAAAAAACTCCAGAAAAAATGCACTCCAGTGAAAATATAAGTCAATGAATTTGTTGTAAATTGAGGAACTTTTGAAGCTAGTTACATGTAGCAAACCTATTTTACGCTATGTTTTAAGGATAGCATTACATTACATTTTACCTCTAACTACTTAATCCAGTTATTCTGCCTTTATGGTGATTTATTTTTGTTTCTTATTCTTCTATATATTTTGATATAACCTACTTTAAAATGCCATAAATAAATAAAGTTGCCCTCCCTGTTTGGTGCTAAAGCGGCCAAAATGCTTAGCAGAAAATACAAAATAATAAATATTCATGCAGTTTAAATGAAAACACATGGACGTAGTCTGTTGATGTTTGTCTTTAAGATGTTTTTACACGTATTTGTTTTTTCTTCAAGAAAGCTAAATATAACTGGTTAAAAAAAAAACAATAATAATAAAAAATCACTTTCCTGCTTTTAGCCCAATAAAATAGAGATAAGGCTTGTGTTGAAGAATAAAAGCTATTCCAACCACTAAAAACATCTTCTGCTGCTTTATTACTGATGTGTGACTCCGTCAGCTTCATATGCATAGTGTGCAATAAAGCTAAAATCAGACATGATGTTTCATAGATATTGATCAGCATTTTAAAGGTTAAAGGCTGGTCTACTGCTGACACCTAAAGAGACAAAAGCAAGTTTCCAAACACTGAAGCTCTTCTGCTGTTTTAACAGAGCTCTGATGTACTTGTCTGATGCTCCAGGCCAAACCAATAGTGCATTAATTATTGTCAAGTAAATACTTCCACACATTTACTCCACTTTACGTTGAAGGAGATTTGGAGTTCACAAACATAAATAAACCCAGAGTAGTGGTTAAATCTGTCGGCCCAGAGCTACCATCTCCACTCAAATGGACTCAATGCTCCTCGAAAGTCGTAACCACCGTCTGTGCTTCTAAACAATTCCCAGCCGCTCCTCTGTGCCTTCAATAGTGTGACAGATTCAGGCTGGACAGGCGTTCCCATCATGCAATACAAGCTGTGATGTTTCTTTTGTCCTGCTGTTTGAGCAAATGTCAGCAACAAACTCTTTTCACCCCACTTAAGGAAACCTTGAAACTACTTTCTTTCCTTTTCCAAGCACATACATAAAATCACCAAAACCAGTGTTTGTTCTGTTTTAATCCCAGTTTTTGGACAAAAACTCAACTTAGTTTTAGTTAAAAATTAGTCATCAGGACCATTTCAGTTTTAATCAAATAAATGGCGTTAAGATTTTAGTTGACTAAATCTGTAAGATATAGTCGACAATAATATAGAGCAGAGGTTCTTAAAGGTGCAGTCTGCACCTCTTATAAAAGTGACTTTTTGTCATATTTGCTAAAGCTGTCACTATGTAAGGACAGCTTTACGTGAAACTAGTAGTTTGTGTAAAAAAACACACTCATTGAGTCCCGTGCATGTGTTGTGTGTGTGCAGCAGCCTCCATGTGGGCTGCTGTGAGTGACAAGTGTTGCTGTTGCTTAAGTGTGGCACATTGAGAGAGAGAAGCGTTGCAGTAATATGTTTTTAACAGAGCATGTTATATTACTATGATGTCGCTGTCTGGCTAACGTTAGCTTGTTAGCTCCTCTGAAGGAGGGACTTTGGAAAGTTTGGAGGCAGAGCAAGAAAGTAGCATGGAGGGAGGGAGAGAGAGGGATCTGAGAGTCGCGGACTGCACCTTTAACCTTTTCAGCCCATTCATAAAGTCAACAAAATGATGGTCCATTGTTCTAAAAAACTGTGATAACCACATTTATTTAATTAACTGAATAATATCCAGTTATCCAGGAAGTTTATTATTATTTGGGCCATAGTATATAGTCATCTTAAAGATGTAAATCCTTGTTTTATTCAGATATTAAATGGGTTAAAAGTGACCAAAAATGGTGGAAGAGGTGGTGAAATGGGATTTTAAAAACCACAGAAATTAGTTAAAAGTTGCAAATTAGAATGGCCAAAAACTGACAAAAGGGTTCAAAGTGTCAATATTGAAACAATTAGTTTAAACTGGCAGATAATGGGTACGATGAATTGTGAATGTGGTTAAATTTGCAAAAATAAGCATGAAATATGGTGAAAAGAAGTTAAAAGTGACAATAATAGGTCAACATATGTGACATTAGGTGGAAAGGGTTTATAAGTGCCAAAAATGTCTTGAAAGTGGAAGAAATGTGCAGAAAAGGCATTGAAACTTGATAAAGAAATAGAAGAAATGTAACAAAAACGCATTAAAAGGAGAAAAATATGACAAAATAAGTTAAAATATGGTGAGTATGGTGGAGTTGCAGAAAAAAGGTAACAATAAACAAAAATGGGCTCAAACTGTTCAGAAAATATTCTTGAAGGCATCTGACGACCCTCTCCCAGTATCTTACGACCCCAAATAAGGATCCCAACCCCAAGGTTGAGAACCCCCGATATAGAGAAGAGTTTTGCTTTTTATTGTAAAGATTCATTTACCATCGGTCAACCTGCCATTGGATGGTGTTAATGTTTGTAAATAAACACAGACGGATTAGATGTCATCAATGTTTAAGACTACATGATCACATGTTCATGATTCATGACTGTTTTTAATCCCACGTGGCAAAACTATAATTTAGTTTTTATTAGTTAATGAAAAAATAATCAGTTTGATATTGTTTTCATCCACGTTTTTTTTTTGTTTTTAATTATCAGTCTTGTTATTGTCTCTTAAAAAAATGTAATCGAGGAAAACTGAAGTTTTTAGTCTAAATTATCACTGATCTGTCGTCACGTCGTGAATCTAAATACACAAAAACAATCAAGATTTGACCTGGAAGTAAGACCCGAGTGCTGAGTTATGCTGAGTCATTAGTATTCACTGGAGCACAAAACAGTTTGGCTATCAAACACAATCAGTCTAGGAAGGAGATGCAACACAAATTATAGGCTGCTAAAAAGTGGGCAGGGCCTTTATTTCAATCAACAGTACACAAAGAAAGTAGCTATTTACAATCCCATTGAAAATCTCATTCTCTTCTTTTCCTGATGACTAAAGATAATTAGTAGTAGTCCTCCAGGTCCGTTTTCTCCCCCTGGTTCTGAATCTGCTGCTGCTTTTTGTACAAATCAGCAATCTGCGGAAAGAAAGAGAAAGAAAGACAGAAAGTGGTCGAAAGAGTAAAAAAGGGAGAAGATCATGAAGTCAGGTCAGGAACGTGAAGCAGAAAAGCTAAAAATATCACTTTGATTATTCATATCTGGAGCTTTGATGTCAGCGACTCGCAGCTGCTGACTGGGAGACTGGGGTTGTGCTTACTGGAGCTCATCGGTGCCTGTGGGGGAAGGTGGGGGGGAGTGGGTACCAGGACCATGAATAATATGTGAACAGAAGCCCCGCCCACAATCTGCAGCATAACTACCAGAGCAGTGGATTGAGCATCATGATACTCTGTCCAATGGGTTCATGTTCTCCTAATTCCATAGCGACTTAAATGAGGTCAAGTCTAATTTAAAGTATGTGCTACCGTGCTCTGCTCTAATGGGTGTGTGTGTGTGTGTGTCCCCGTAATACGCACGTGTTTCCATGATGGAGGGCAGATGGTTGGCAGTGAAGTTGATATAAACTCACATATAAAAAGGATTAGTCCTTCCCACGCTACACTGGAGCTCAGGTAAAACGTTTAAAAAAGTGGCCTTATTAAAAATGTTTAACTGAGCCGTTAAACTGATGCACTGATGTTTGATGGCAGCTGCTCAATCAAATGTTCTACATCTAAGGAAATTAGTCCAAAAAAAAAAAAAAAAAAAAAAAAAAAATGTTAAACAGGAAACGCAATGACTGGCCTTTAAACTGACCAAATATGACTATGGACTATGAATATGGTTGTTTTTTTTAACCAATGAAATTATTTATTATTTTTTTTGCCTTCACGAGATAAACCCCATCGCGTTTGGAATGGGAAGCATTTCCAAGCACTAATGTCATTTTAATTGTTATTGTAATTAAATTAGCGTTGATTATCGACAACATCCTCCGTGACAGCAGAATTAGCATTAAATGAGCTGCAACCCAACCGCAGCATCATTTCTGAAATACTGTATTTGGTGTCTAAGCATCTGTTTCCAAACACATTCATTTCTATTATTATTGTAAACACACAAACAGGAGGGGGATGTATCTGCTGATCACAGGTGTAATTAACGACTTTGTTTGTTGAAGGCTAAAAGCAGACGTTTAGGTGCTTTGTGTCAGGTAATAAAGATATTTGAGCATCTGTTAGCATAATTAATTTTTGGCTACTGTATTTTTTTAGACTAAAAATTGTTGTGTCACTTTTCAAGAAGTTAACTAATTTCCTGGAAATACTCAGAGAAAGGTCACTCTGGGCTAAATGTTAGAATGACTTATCTAATAAATACAATGTACATAGTAACAGCAAACAATAATTTACTTTAGTGGTGCAAAACCGTTTTTTGAGTCGTGACTCCATTTAATCACTAATTACTGGCGACCCCAGATAATTTACTTATTGATCATGTTTGTCATAATAATAATGTTACGAGGCGCACAATAGTGTAGTAATAAACCAGCTCAGATATGCTTATACTGTATTTTCTTTTTTTACTAGATTTATTTATATTTGAGGAAGTGAAAGTATATAATACAGATGTTTAAGATTGTGCTTTACTTTGAAAAAGAATAACAATTACATATATATGCATACAGTACACTATTTAAGTAGTTACTTAGCTATTTAATTAGTTAATGTTTATACTGTATTTTTTAAACTACATTTATATTTGAGGAAATGAAAGTACATAATACAGTTGTTTAAGATTGTGTGTGGTGTTCTAATTTGAAAAATGATAATAATAAAAAAAATAATATATATATCTATAGTATATTATTTAATATTTAAGTAGCTAGTTAATGTTTATACTGTATTATTTCTAAACTACATTTATATTTGAGGAAGTTAAAGTATATAATACAGTTGTTTAAGATTGCAAACAAAAATAGTATATTATATTATATAACAGTATATTTGTATGATTGTTTAATTATTAAATGTTTATACTATATATTTTTTAAACTACATTTATATTTGAGGAAGTGCAAGTATTCGTTGGAGTTGTTTAATACTGTGTGTGGTGTTTTAATTTGAAAAATGATAATAATACGAAATATATCATTTAAATCAGCATTATAATTTTTTTTAATCAATTACTAGACATTTCAGGCGACCCCACATGGAGTCACAAAAACCCTGATTAAAAAAAAAATAAAAAAAAGAAAAACACTGATCTACCTTTTCCTGGCAGGTTTTCTCTTTGAATCACACAAGGTCATGAAATATAATGAAAACGGCACAAACTGCACGAAAAAGTCCAACTGAAACTCATTTCAAAGTTGAAACTGAATTTTTTAGAGCTTTTTTTAAACACACACACACACGCACACGCACACACAAAGCTGTTACAGATATAGTCGACTAAAATAAAAGCATGTGTTTATTAAAAAAAGCATCAATTACCATTTATCCACCTGATAAGAGATGATATTAAGTCCTGTCCCACCTTCTACGTAACAAAAGCAGTTTTGATAATAAACTTAGTTCTGATTGGATTTCGTCCCATATGAACATTATAATTTAGCGTTTATTAGTATATAGTACTATAGATTTTTTTTTATATACATTTCATTCAATTAATTAGTCAGTTTGGTTGTTGTCACTTAAAAAAATATAGTAGACAAAAACCATAACAAAATTAACACTACTTGATAGTCTAAAATAACTCCAGCTGTGCAATATTATATTATCAACATTTACATTATGTTTTTGAGTGATCCAAAAGGTGCTCAACAAGCAAAATAGATGCTTCATATTCCGACTTCTACACGTCAGTTTGATGAATAATCAACCATTCATCACCTCAGCACTAAAACACATTGATACAAACTAGGGCTGGGCAATTTTGCCTAAAAAATAATCTGCATAGAACAATCCTAAAATAAATAGTAAATGATTCTCTGTGATTTAACTATATCAAGCTTTAACTCAGGTTTAAGCAAAAGTGCAAGAGGAACCTCACAGTAGCTTAAATTTTCTGATTAGGAAATCACATAACTACATATTTTATAACATATAACATTACAATTATATACAGTATATATATATATATATATATAAACTTCCCTTAGTATCTCAGCATAGTGCAAATAAATAATTAAACATATAACCTACTCAAAGTGTAAACACATGTAAACATAGAGGGGGAGGGCTCACATTGCGCTACGGTAACCCACAAGGACGGAACGCGAAAAAGTGGTAGGGCAAAAAATAATTAGAAAAATGTAAAAAAAAAAATAATAATAATAATAATAATACTAATAATTGAATTTGCAAAATAAAATTTGTTTTTACCTACAAATTCGATAAATCGATTTAACCAAGTTTTCTGACCCACCCTAATACAAACAAGTGTAGTTTAGCCATTAAAAAAAAACCTTTGCTCATGAATCACAGAAAAAGAAATTTAATCGCTATATTCTGCATAAAAAGGAAGATTTAGTGATTTATTTCACAAATTTTGTGCGTCAGTTCCATGTGTTTGAACATATCTGTGACAGTGATGCTAATCTATTTCACACGTCTCTATCGGACGTTAAAAATCATGGCCTGGAGTCTTAAATCCACTGCCTTTGACCCATGAGCAAAGCCCTGAGGGAACACATCATATGGCTGCTTTACCAGCGTAAAGCAGCCAGCAGGATAAAACAGAGTTCATTGTTGTATGTGTAACAGTAAACCTTTAGCACCGTGATAATGATGATGATGGTGTGATGCATCAGCCCTTTGTTGCACATCACAGAACTGTGTGCACGTTGGTAGACGTGTTCTGATCTTTACCTGAGCGCTGCTCGTCGCGTCTTCTGGTTTTTTGTCATCTCTGATTCTGAGGAAGCGTGGGAACCTCAGAGAAATACCCTTGACTGGATCCACCTGAGGACAGATGCAGTGCACAAACACTTTTAGCAAACAATTCTTCTTTTAACCTTCAAACCGCATGCAATGAATAAAAAAAAAAAACCTTTTCTAAATGACCACAACCTTTAGATATGCATTGTCATCATATTAGTTTGAAAGGAAGCCTTTGGTTGTTTTTTAGCACGTCCTGTATCACTGTGTGACACTGGTAGAGGAAACCATGACCGTTAATCAGTTATTTTATAAAGCAGATCAATCTGAATAATACATGTTAAAGTCAAACGATATTTCCCTTAAAACATCTTTTGACTTCAAATAGATTTCAATTGAACAAGTATTTTCAGATCATCTTTCTGTGGCCCCTGGGTAAAGCAAGGGTTCTCAACCTTGGGGTCAGGACCCCATTTGGCTTCAAGAAACAGAATATTTTCTGAACAATTTGGGCCTATTTTTATGCTTTTTCTGTAACTAAGCCAAATTTGTCAAATTTTAACCTATTTTCATCTAATTTTATTGCCATATTTTTTTATCCTTTTAATGCATTTTTGCTTCTTTACTCCCATTTCTTCCACTTCTCCATCAAATTTTAAAACTTTTCTGCACATTTTATTCACTTTCAAGACATTTTCAGCACTTATAAACCCTTTCCACCACTTTTTCCACCTAATGTTTCATATATTGACCATTATTGTCACTTTTAACCTCTTTTCACCACCTTTTCTAACATTTTTGGTCACTTTTAACACATTTTATTTCTAAATAAAACAAGGATTTACATCTTTAATATGACTACATACTATGGCCCAAATAATAATAAAGTTCCTGGATAACAGTGGATATTATTCAGATAAATAAATAAATGTAGTTATCACAGATTCATAGAACAGTGGACCATCATTTTACTGACTTTATGGATGGACCCCAAAAACTCTCGCCCCTTTATTCCCCCTTATAGATGGTCCTGTCTCCACATGACTGTTCTTCAATGTTCATGTCTGTGTTCAACCACCTTCAGTGTGTGTGTGTGTGTGTGTGTGTGGACCAGGAGATACCAAATGACTGCCTGTGATTGACAGTCTCTGTACATCACTCTAATGGCCTGTCATCCTACTCAGGATGTCCTCATGTCCTTATTAAGATGGAATTCAGGTCAACAAAATTACATTTGGGACATTAATGCAAGTGCAGCACAAAAAAAAAATAATGCACCAACAAAGTAAAAAAAAAATTGCATTTTGAAGTGAACACAACAACCTGAGTGATTCAAAGTGAACCAATCAATAAAAAAAAGAAAATGAGAGCATATAGTGAAGGTCAACATTGACAGGTGGACCCTTAAAGGAACGAGGACTAACGAGGACGATGGCTAATTTTCCTGAGCGGTGCTCGTGTTGACAGACGGCAGGACAAACCAATCGATGCCTGCACCGGCTTATTGGATACAAATCATACACATTCCATCGATATTAAAATGTGAGATCATAATGAAGCTACATTAAGATTGGCAGCTAGAAATAAATGTAAGTTTGGGTCAGAGGCACAAATAAGAGGAAATGACCTCTAAGAGGGAAGATTTTAAATAATGAAATAATCCCAAAATCGGTTCGTGATGGATACCAAATCCTGTACTTTATTAGTTACCGACCTAAATAGTGCACATTGGTTTTCACCCATGTGCACAAATGCAAGTGAAATACCACAATAATAATAATAATAATGATGCACTGGATTTTTATATAGTGCTTTATCATAGACACTCAAAGCGCTAATATAGAGCCCCGTCGCATAGAGCTGCTCTTTAATTTGTTCATTATTAAAAAAATCAATAAGAAATACTGCAAAATTGTCGTTAACTGTTTTTATGATGAAGAAATTTGTGAAACCAATGTTGCTGTAATACAAATAGTTAGATTTGTTAAAGTTTGTTATTATTATCATTCGTATGAGGAATATATATGGTAAATTGGTAAATTTTTCGATTTTATTATTTACCATTTATTACCACACAAGTGCCGATTCACAGGTACCGAGTATCGGTTCATATGTGTAAGCTACCCATTCCTTCCTCTCCACACACACACACACACACACACACACACACACACACACACACACACACACACACACACACACACACACACACACACACACACACACACACACACACACACACACACACACACACACACACACACACACACACACACACACACACACACGGAAATTAAATTCCACCAAAGGGTTCATTCTCAGTGGAATATTTTAAATTTGTATTTTAACTGTAAACCGTTTTCTATTCATGCTGCAGCACTTGCAGTGAGAAAAGTATCTGTTCTTTTAAACCCAGCATCTTTTATAGCACTTTTTAATATCTCCATTATGAGCTAGTAATTATGGCTCTACATTGTGGGCGTTGGACCATAACAGGCCAAGTCTCTCAGTGGAAGCACATTACAGGGGGATTAACGGGGCAGCACTGACCATTCCCATAGCGGCCTTGTAGACGGGTGACAGCGAGAGGTCGGCACATTTCACCTCCCAAACCTGCACTGCGTCCATCCATACATCCGGCTCAGCTGATTGGTCGAAGCGGTAGTACGCACGGGGTTTAGGCAGGATGTGTTCCTGGAGGACGAAGGAAAACAGTGTAAATAACATCTGTATTGTTCCATGGAATATTAAAGTGAGAAGAGAGAAGATGAAGGTGCTGCAAAAGCCATAGTTTACCTTACCACCTGCCTTATTAGGACAAATACATGTACCTCTTGAATAAAAACTATTACATTGTCCCAATATTTCATATTGTTTTTCATGAATTTCTAAATCTGATCAAGCACTGCTGAAATCAGCAAAACATCCTAATATTTTAATTATTTTACCCGTTTAAAGCCCTCCTTTTTGAGTATAATGGGTAGGCATGGCACATTTATGTGTATAGGGAATTACATGCTCAAGGCGATATAATGAGCTTTATATAATTAAAAAGTTCATCAGAAAAAATTAAACTACAAACATATGACTTTAAATAAAGTTTGAAATCACAAAAAAAAAAACACTATAAATCCCCCTCTTAGTCATAATCAGAGGAGAAAAGGAGTGATTTTAACTTGGATTTAAAAATGTTCACACTGGTTGCTGACTTTCGTTCCACTTCTATGCAGCATAACAACTAAAAGCTGCGTCACCATGTTGGCTGTAAATGTTAATGACTCACTTTAGCATTGAGCGATACAGTAATAACCATGCATTCTGTGATTTGTGGGCTTATTTTTTTTTAATGGTGAAATTTTATTTTTATCATAATGAAATTATTTTGGCATTGCAACTACTGCACACTAGGGATGTGACTCTTTGGGTGTCTCACGATTTGATTCGATTCCGATTCTTAGGGACACGATTCGATTCTTGTTTTAACCGATTCTTGATTCAAAAACTGACACAATGCATAGTGTGTTCAGGTTAATTATGGCATCAAAACCATAGAGTTTGTATAAGATAATTTTAAATAAACTGATGATGTAATCACACAAAGACAAACTTAAGACAAAAGGTAACATTTATTCATGCTAAACACAAACACACACTCCTCGTCTATGTAATACATTGTAAGTTGGGGTCGCTGTTGTTTCCTGTTGGGAGCGTGTCAGACTGTAAACGTCTGGATGAGTTTGTGTGTTTTGGCCAAACACTGTTGCCGTCGTAGTTGGAAGTCACCATCTTGAAGGCCTACTAGTCTCTACTAAGTTATTGTATTATACTCACATATACTTGTGAGTATGTTTAAGTGTACTATTTGATAACACTCATAAGACTGTGTTTGTGAAAGATAAGCATAAACGGTGCGTTATATAAATCACCACAGATCGCGGTAAATGTTAGCACGAGCATATGCATGGATTTTCCCATTGATGTTAGCATGAAGCTAGTGGACTTTTTGTATAGTGGTATTTTCTATTTATGAGAACACTCATATGTATTTGTATGTTCAGTTTACAGTGTTTCCTGAGCAAATCGAATTTTGAAGTTTATGAATCGATTCAGAATTGTGGATGATTAGAATCGCGATTCTTATGTGAATCATTTTTATTTTCCCCACCCCTACTGCACACAAATTCAGAACTTTTAATTTTTTTTTTTAGAAACTTAAAATGAATTCAAGTTGCAATTAAAATGCTTGTGCAGTATTTGCATTGTGGACTTTTACTCAACACATGCCTGCGATCTTGAGACTTCGTTTTGACAGTAAAGATCATCGACAGATTCATGTCTACAGATGCAACATTCACTTATATTGTTTTACACAGTTTTTCATCTTATTTCTGCACATATAATTACCGTACTTGTGCACACAAAAATTAATTGAGAGTAAAGATGTTCAATGCAAATTAAAAACCTTTTGTTTTGAATGCTGCTGCGTACAGTTCATCAGTATGAAAATAAGACATTGCATTCGCACAGAACTTAACGAAGAAACAATGACACAGCAGCCTTGGTTACACCACAAAACACGTCTGAGGAGAAATCAAACTGTTCCAGCGGTGATAATTATAATAAATTCTACTAACAAGGAACAAACCAAAAAACCCTTACAAATCCAACAGAGAGAAAGCCAAATTAATTAAAAACAAAGTAATATTCAAACTTCCCAAAAACCTCTTAAAAATGGTGGTAACTCAAAAATATTGACTCCATTTCTAAAGTATTTAAAAGAAACAGTACGTTTTTAACCCCGCAGAGCTCACACAAGTGGACTATAGTGAGCCGAAGCTGGAGAAAAAAAAAAAAGTCTCCGTCACTGGTACTGTAGTTCCACACACGATATTTATGCTGTAGGCATTCAAGTGACGCTCAAAAACTGGGCCAATATCCCTGAGTGAGTAGGTGGGCGTTTTACAAAAAGCAGCTGCTCGCAGCCGTGACTCAGGACTCAAACTAACGTCCTCCTGGTACCGAGTACAGGGAAGTGGGCAAAAATCAAACCGGCTGCTGGAACAGTTTAAGTGTGAGGTTATTGAAACATATACTAGGTGGTGTTTTAGGTTAAAGTGGAAAAAAAGACACACGTCTGCGTCTGGGCTGTGCGACAAGAAGTTGAAGGAAGAAGTTAGAGACTCACGAAGAGTAACTCGTCTGTTTCTTCATATGCTCTCTCTGGCTCATATTAAATGTTGTAATGAAATAAAGTTTATGTTATCCATTTATTTCTTCAGTCTCAGAATTTTGGCACGTTTCAACTCCTTCAGCGCTTGACCAATTAAGATATCAATATATCTTTGCAAAAAAGTAGTCAAAACTTCCAAAAATATTCAATCCAGAGTCCTAATGTTCTCAAAAGTAACAGGAATATCCATCTGGCCGCTCACAATTAGGAGTGTGACGATATCTCAATATGGCAACAGTATTCATTTTTTTTAATATTTTTTTTTCTTTCAAAACCATTTCTACTTTTTCACTAAAATGTGCAGGTAGGTCTTCACAGAAATGTTGTCACTGTTTGTTGAAGGAACCAATATATTTTTAGTTTACTGGAATAGTGCACTATACTGGTGTTACTGGTAAGAAAGACCATATTTTTTGTTTACAGAAAGCACTATTGGAGATACTTACTTGTTGACATTGGTATGTTGACACTTATTTACAGAAATGTTGCACTAAAATAGTGTCAATGTTCATAGGACACTTTTTCAGAGATATAAAAGAAAAATTGTATTTTTTTCCACTTAATCTTTTTTTCTCTGTTATGTCAGATCATCGTAGATTGTTTTCTGACCAATATATCGATAATCGTTATCGTGGCCTTTGTATCGCTTATCGTATCGTGAGGAACCCAGAGGTTCCCACCCCTGCCTACAATATCACATTTTTTAACAATAGGTTAATTGGTTTTTGCATTAGAAGTATTTCAGGCTGCTCCTCATAATTTTTATTTATTCATAATTACCATTATCCAAACTGAATTATGATTACATTGACTGCCATTTTTTCTAATCACAATTAATATTTCCCCCCTAAAAGTCAATTACATTCTAAATTACTCAAGTTTAATCACAATTAACCCCATAAAACATACTCTTCCTGTTGTGTTAGCTTTCTGTTAGCATCTCTTATGATAACGGGTCGGTTTTTACCCATGTCTTAAATGAGCTGTAAAATACACTAAAACTAGTATCAATCATCCAATTTGTTTCTCATCTCTTGGTTACCTTGTTAGGCATCCTAATCAATTAAAATGTACTTTTAATATTTTTGGTGTGGGCCATTTTAAAAATGGTAAAATTATCCTCAAGAGAACCGACAGGCAGTGGGAAAACTTGATATGAAACATATTTTAATAATTATGTCTAAGCCTTACAACTGTAACATGATTCCCCAGGTTTGCGTTTAATTAAATTGAAATTAATAGAATTTTCATGACAATTACAATTATAAAGTGAATTATCTGAACTCAATTACAAATCACTTGCGATTGCAATATAAACAGATTTTTCATAAATGTAATTCATTATCAATTACGCGATTACAATTATAATTGATCCCAACCCTGATTATTAGTAATATTAGAAAAATGAAGTTGCTTCTGATGATTAATAACATTTTAAATCAACTCATTGAAATCCGTGAGAATTATTAAGCACCCTTTTAATTTGAAACACCTTCTGATAAACAATGTCACAGGTTGATTTGATCAGATTAATGCAGTGTGAGGATCGGACAAATATTTATATCTGAGCCACAGTCAAAATCTCTCTTTTTCTCCTCTTATTCAAGCCAGATTTTTATTTGTGGAAAGGCTGATTTTATTAACTCCTTACATTCCTGCATTCAGAAATAATCAGCGCGCATCATCATCTGTCACCAATATGGTAGCTGCTCTAAAGCGTGACGCGCTGCAGGGAGGAAATAATAATATATATAATAATAATAAATAATAATCGTCCTGCTTTAAGAGGAGACAGAGCTGTTTGCAGTGTAACAGAACTATTATGGAGCTGATGTGAGCGGTATCCATCCATCCATTTCTGGTATCCACACACATTTCACCAATCTCCGTATCTGACAGCTTGCTTGACTTATTTATTCTGTAGTGGATCAAACTGTGGCTTTACGTTAGACATGGTATGAAAATAGTTGGACATCACCGTGGCAACGTGAACAGAAGTCTGCGTATGTTTTAATGAATCGAGTAGCAGCAGCTGTGACACAACTCGGGTGCGCACAGAGCAGCTCCATGACGCACAAGTCAAAATTTCTAGTGCAATATAATGTTTCACCTTATCAGAGCGCTGCACTTATTCCAGGGTTAGAAGCGCTTAAGAGGAAAACGACTTAAGCAAACAGGAGAGCGTAAAGCCAGATTTAAATGGGAACGCCCACATTTCAGAGCCGCTTCACCCAGAGTGCGTAACTGGGATGGACTTACGCGCATGGGAGAATCGAGCCCCAAGTGAATTTAAGAACAATTAGAAAAAGATTAGAGCTATAAAAAACAATTATGAAAAGATCCACATCTGCAGGATAAAAATCTAATTCAGGGTCAAAATTTACATGAAAATAGACAAAAGGTCTGCGAAGCCCTGTTAATCTTTTAGTCTGAGACAAACCCTGAGCTCCAACCTCCAGGTTTCTTGACTCCCTGAGCACAAGTCAAACACCAGGAAGTACTTCACACATCTACACACTACTGAAAAATAAAATATCTGTTGAATCTTTCATTCGGGTGCAGCATATTCAGCTCTGGCAGTCCACAGATCTCCATGTGGTACCCCTCATGTTAAAAAAAAAAAAAAAAAGATAATAATAATGAACCAGAGTAGTACGCTGATGCAACGCCTCACCCCCTTACACAGCTGTGGGATCCTAATTAAGGCACTTTCTCATACTTTCATTACACTTTCTGAGAGGTGTGTGCACCTATAATGCTCACGCGCTGTTGAAACTGTGACAGCTGGACACTGATGATTGCAGCTCGCTTGCTTTAAAATCACAGCCCAGTCGATTTTATCCCCGGCTCAGCTAATTATGTGACATTTGTAGCTTTAACGTGTTGTCTGCCAAGCTGCGTCTTCATCTACTTGGCCAAAGGGGAAGAAAAAAAAAAAAAGAAGAAGAAGATGGTGCTCTTGGAATGTTTGACCAATTAAAAGCTGGAAATGAACTGTTTCTTTTTGCTTGGAGAGAAGAAAAAAAAATAGTGGATGGTCCTTGTTACAGTGCAACACAACACCTCACCACCCGGAGGGAAGTGAACAGAGCCAATCGTCTGCCCACCGAGTCCCATTGGCCTGCAGCAGTGCTGCAACTAAAGCACAGCCTCGGCCCCATCCATCACTTTCATTACAAAGCACTCCACTACAGGGTGGATTGGTGTGTGGGGGGAAAAGGTTACAGCACCTTCTCAATCACTCAGCTGCTTCTGCACTTTGCAGCATTTTTTGAAACACCAAGTGTAATCATTTAATTATCGGGGGAAAAATACATTTCAAAAAAGAAAATAGAAATCAACTGAATATGGAACATTTAGATCCCATAATTTAGTACTACTTTACAGTTTATTAATCTATACGTACTTTGAAGCATCTTAGTTAACGTCAAAGCTCTAAATTAAGCAGATAAAGTCAACAGAATACCGACTCCATCCTGACTCATGCCTCAGCTTTCACTTTTAATGAAAAGACGTCAACGTCTTCAAATGCTGCTGCTTCGCTGCAAACCTCTCAGATGTAAATTGAAAAAGCCATTTATTACCCAGTGTTAGTTCATACCCAGACATTTTGCACCAAACACGTTTTATTGGGAAAAAACAAACAACAAAAAAAAAAAAAAAAACACACAAGTCAACCATTTCTGTCCAATATTCCACAAAAGCAGGAGAACACGCACACATTTGCGAGCAAATGCAATTACTTGGAGGACAACATTGCTGAACTTTTATTCACTGGTTATAGCAGGTGAATGACAGACTGCCTCAGTCTAAAGGGCCACAACATTCCCAGGAGTAAATGAGTTGATTTTAGTTTGTACTTTAATTCAAATTGAATACATGTCATTCATATTGGGGAAAAAAATGAAATAAGTGGCCAGTAACTCAATTCAATATGGTTGTAGAGCTGAGGAGAAGTCTACAATAACATTTTACTCAGAAGGTGTTCAAACTTCGTGCAGGCTTTTCACTATGGTCTCTATTCTCCATTGCACGTAGGTCAGAAAAGTGGCGCCGTTTTTGGCTGAGTGCTATTCTCCCCCTGTACTTAAATCCCAGTTACGCACTCTGGGGGGAGTAACCCCGACATATGGGTGTTCCCTTTCAAATCTGGCCTTACGCACATTCTCTCTGTGGCTTCAGTCCTTTTACTTTTACGTGCTTCTGAAATTGAAATAAGTGCAGTGCCCAACAAAGGTGAAACATTATATTACACTAGAAGTTTGGACTCAGTTACAATTTACACAACACGGACTCATAATATTGCAAAAGAAACTCCCAGAAAGAATCTATCCAAACTGACACTGTCAAGCTGTCACGGGGGTGGCAGAGGGTTCAATATGTTCACATTTACCAGTTCTAGACAGGACAAAATGTGTTACATTTCACTAAATTTTATCCTGTCCATGCTGGTCAGACTGATGTCCAACTATTTTCATACTATACTATATCAAGAGTAAATAAGTGAAACAAGCTGCAGAGATGGATTCCAGAAACGGTTAACATTTCAAAATGAGGCTTGGCTTTAATTCGGACTCGCTCACATCAGCTCTATAAGGTATTGAACAATTTATATTTAATACTGCGTATTATACCCTATTCACACAAGATTAGTTTTACCTAGGGAAAACATGCCATTTGTAATAATTGCGGAGAATGTCTGTGATGTTAATCCTGTGCGAATCGGCCATGTCAGTATTTGTAAAGTAAAAATTACCCCACAAATGACTTACTATATTTTGCTGAACTCCGAGGTCCTGTGATAATACTAATCCAATGCGAAAAGGCTTCTCTGTGATTTGGACAGAAATGGGGCGGGATCTGATGCATGATTACGTGTTTTGTTTACGGTGTCACGGTGTGAGTTTACCTCGAACTGAGATCAATTATGAGCATATATGCTCATAATCGATCTCAGTACGAAGTAAACTGACGCGTAATCACACATGAGATCCCGCCCATTTCAACACCAGGACGCATGTTTATTTACTTTTGTCGAAGAATGGAAGCTGCATTGGAGTGTTTAGAAAACCTCTTGGGTCCCGGGCCAGCAAAACCTTATCGACCCATAACGCACGGCAACAAAAAGATAAGGAGCTATATCAATATATATGTTTGTAGCCTTCTATTTAATACAGCTGGCTAGCGCTAGCAGAAACAGCCTGCAAAGTTGTTTTATCATCAACTCACACACTGTTTCACGTTCTCAAATGTCAAATGTAAATTTCAGCAAAATCTCAGGCTTTGGTTATCCCGTGCGAATGCGCCACACAGAAAGCAAATGTTGGGGGTGTCATTTATTTATTACATGTGGTTCCTAGGTAAAACTAATTCCATGCAAATAAGGCTTTAGTCTGGTTCACTGCAAACATCTCTGTCTCTTCTGTATGAAAGCAGGATGCTCTGCATAATAAAATCAAATTATTCACAATTATAAACCCAGCAACACAGTAGATCATGTAGAGCTGTTCGTGGTAGAAGTAGCGTGCGAGCTGAAAAAGTGCATTACGGTTTCATTTTTTCAGGAAATGTACGTCAATGTCCCGAGTGCCAGTCGAAACATTAATTATGATCAATATAGTGTCATGGTGAAGAGGAAGTTCATTATAATTAATCCAAGAAGCCAGAGCTGAAACCTCTTAAGAACCCCAGATAAAACACTTTCCCTGTACAAAACCTTCCACTTTGAATAACACCACAGTTCAGTTCCCGTTTTTATGGCATTTCTGGCAGGTTACCCGATACAGAAAGGGGCTTTATTACTATAGTGGACACTTCTCAAACACCATGTAGTGTTAATGTGCTACACACCACACAAACTAATATTTTGTCTTTGACCTTCATGTCGCTGCCTGGCCAGAGACTCTCCCCATAAGCTATGCAGAAGATATGGTTCAAGATCCCCTGATGCTGTTCTGTACTAATTCATGGTCGAGTTGTTGTTTTTTTCATACTGGTTTTGACAACAACAAAAAGTTGACCATGGAATAATTATCAGAAGGCGGAGCTAACGGATAGATTTTCTTGATGGCAATCGATCAAAGTTCGGTGCTTGCCTCCATGCTTATTTCCTTAATTATCACCTGTGCCAGTTGACGTGATTAAAAAAATAATAAAGTGGAGATGGTTATTTACAGAATCAAAAAGCCTCCATTACACTTCAAAACCTACTCAGTGAAAATGTACTTGCAGCCATGGAAATGTGAAAAATTATTTCCAAAAGTATAAAAAAAAAAAAAAAAAAAAAAAAAAAAAAAAAGGGCTTCAATGTTTGGAAAAACAAGTCTTTTTTTTACCACTCTGAGCGAGACAGTAACACAGTTGTCACTTTACCTTTAGGAACTTGTAATGCTGCTCCAGATCATCGTCCTTGAAGCCAGTCCCAATCTGGAGGGAAACAAAAGAAGATAAGACACTCACAAACACTGGGATGTGCACATACATTCATTCCCTCACAGTGAGGCAGCAGACGTTGGCAGAAAGCAGCAAACACAGAGCAGCAGGAGAAATCCCCTCTACACCTCCAGGCTCTTGTCTGCCTGCTTTGCCTGAAGCGCCATGTCACCTCTCCAAAGACCCAAAACCCACCGCGACGCCGGAATCACGGAGCGAGCTGACACACACAGAAAAAGGCAGGAAAAAAAGGCCTGTTGTGTCATGCAAATCTAACATTTTCCAGATCACAGCTGTGTTCCGCAGGTGTCCGGGAGAGGCTTTAAAAAACGTGTTTGGAGGCAGAGCTCGAGAGCGTTGTTTGATTTGACTGTGGGACATTTATGTCTTATCTGTGTGTGCAGGCCAGCTCCTGCTTTAGGCACACGCTGGAGCGTTTTGAGAGGAGGGACAACATGAACACTTGCACGTTAATGACAAGGCCAATGAGAGCTCATACTCAAACACATCAAGCTCTTTATTACCATCACTGCAGGGAATTGTGAGTAAATACTTGTATGCACATACGGCCAATACGTAGTCACTGTTAATGTAACATTTTAAGACTAAATATAAGATTAATCATATACAGTCTGTAGTTCTCTTTTTGCAGACAGGAAATAAAGAGAAATATTTAAAATATTATTTTACATGTACTGTCGTGTGGTGTTTCAGTAATCTAATCAATTATTATCGTCATCAGTAAACAAAAGCTGCACAAAATGACTGCAACAAATAAAGTCAAAAATCTGACCACAAAAAGACAGAGAAATACACAAAGTGACAACAAAATTACACAAACGAACGACAAAAACACACAAAAATGAGTCAAAGAAGATCTGATGACAAAAAACACACAAACAACAAAAACACACAAATTGATTCCAATCTATTTTGCACGTTTTTATACCGTGAGCCACTAAAGTTGATCACAAGAAACGAAGAGCACCAGTAGAATCATTACACCACATCTGGTTCATTTAATCACACATCATGTGCATGCTTTTCGTAACATTTTGTTGAAATTAAGCTCTCGTCCTAGTGTCCCTTAAATAGGCAAATATCACACAGACAAAGCAAGATTTAATTTTAAAACAGGAAGACGCTGCTCGTCTGTTTTTTGACTTTTCTGTAATTCACAATCTGACCACAAAAAAACGCACAAAATGACTTGATTTTGAGTAATTCATTACAAAATAGATTTTCAGGATTTGTTTTTGCTTCCAGACACAAAACCAAAAGACATCAACTTGTATAAATGATACTTGTTAGATAATATTGGAAGACTACTTTTTCAGAATACAGGGTTTCACAGTAATCAGGAGTTTCCTGCAGCTCCAAACAGGATGATCTATTACAGCAGATGGAGCCATGCAATCCCAGGGTGAAATTTGAAAAATTAAATAACCAGGAAGGTTAAAGGGACCCTGGAGTCTTTAGTCTTTTTTAGCTTGGCATAAAAGCTTCTAAGTGTACGCATTAGATGATCTGTGCTTAAGAAAACGCCTTGTTATGCACCATATATATATATATATATATATATATGAGCAATGGGCTTTATAAGGTGCTTTATAAGGTGTGTGATCCACCATCATGAATTGAAGCAAAACATCATGAGTTGATGACGTGCAGTGAGACAGCAGCTCCATTCTTTGATGTGAATCGCATTAAAATGAGACGTTAGAACCATGTTTAAGAGTGATCTAAAGAGAGAATATTGGTGTTCAGGTGGGAATTTTGTATGTGTAGCTGAGGCGGAAGACGTGTTAAAATCTCTCACTGCTTGGCACAAACGAAAATAACAAACATACACACATCAGTCATCGGGCTGATGACTGATGATGGCAATGTTGATAAAGTCAAAGTTACATATGCACCAATTCTCATCTGAACGGAGATCGTGAATCGTTGTCTTCATCCTCTACTTCCCTTCCTCCCGTTTCCTTATCTAATAAATATTGCGGTTCCAGCTGGTGAGGGAGGATCTGTCACATTCTGTTTGTTTCTACTCCTGATTAAGTACCTACCTGATTAACACATACAAATTGAACTCAACGGCCTTCGATGACGTCATCAACCCATGGTGATTTGCTGCTATATATGATGGTGGATCGCACACTTTATAAAGTCCATCTTTAAATACTATACAATGAATTATGTTGCACAATAAGACATGATAGGCCAAATCAATACATAAATAAGGAGGGTTCCTTTAACCCTCCTATTATCCTCAAATATTTGTAACATTTTACCCTTGGGGTTAATCTGACCTTGGGGTATTTTCCTCCAGAAAATTGTTGACCAAGTTTTTGTGTCAGGCACTTTGTATATTTGTTGAATACATAAATAACCCCTTGATAATGATACATTGACCTGTTCACTAGCGCCACCCTCAGGCCAAACTTTTATATTAGAATTAATTTATCTTGACTAGTTTTCATCTAAATCTTCTCAAATTTACTGAAAACATTAATGACCACAAGAATATGAACCCTACTGATTGTAGTGATGGATATGACCTTTCCTGCAGTGCCACCATCAGGTTAAAATTTCAGTCCTAAAGTTAGTGTATCTTGAAAGTCTTTCATCGAAATATTTTCTAATTCGGTGTGCACATTCATGACTCTCAGAGAAGTAGCTATATTGATCAATACTGGGAAGACCCATTTCCTCTCATAAACATATTTATTTACTTATTTTTACCTAACATATTTGGGGTTATTCACTATATAGTCCTCTGTCTCAAACACATCCTCCTCTACGTCACTTTCACTGTGAAAGAGCTGTTCCATGTCATTTATCTAAAATATAACTCTGCACCTGCAGGTGCGGGGATACAAGGTCACACATGGGTCACACTCAGACACGTTTTACACAGCTAAAACAATTTGGGGTCGGATTGATCCCAGAGGAACACCAATGTGTGCAATATGCGTTCAGCTCGTTGACTAAAAAAAAAAAAAAAAAAAAAAAAAAAAACCATGATGATTTTTATGCACAATCAATTGTACCCGTCAAATTAGGAAAAGTTATAAAATATGAAGCAAAAGAAAAAAGTTAACTATTACTTTAAAATGATGAACATTGAATAGGGTTAAATTGACCATAATGATAATAGGAGGGTTGAGGGTTTTTTGAACAACAAAGAAAAATTCAACAATTAAATGACAACTTCTATATTAAGCATTCACCCATGCATCATTTAAGATGCAAAGTTGTATTTTAGAATCAATTCAAACCAAATAGAAGAGTGTAACTGCCTTGCCTGTAAAACCAATTGTTTTGGAATACACTTTAAACCAGGGGTCCCCAATCCTGGTCCTCAAGGGCCACTATCCAGCATGTTTTAGATGCTTCCCTCTTCCAACACACCTGATTGAAATGACCAGGATTGTTATCAGGCTTCTGCAGGGCTTGATGATGAGATAATCATCTGAATCAGGTGTGTTGAAAGAGGGAAACATCTAAAACATGCTGGATAGTGGCCCTTGAGGACCAGGATTGGGGACCAATGCTTTAAACTGTAATGCAATCATTGTGTCTGTTTAAGTAAATGTCTTCAAATGAACATCAGTTGTGAAAACAATCATAAAGACGGGCGAGTAATGCAGTGTGTTGTTGTGTCCCTCTTATCCTCTAAAAGAACAAAACTGCTCATTCATCTTCTGGTCACTCGCTTTTTGCTCAAGGACGCTTCGGGAAGACGTGGGGTTAAGCTTAATTCTGGGAGATAGAAATGCACTCAGCTACAGCACAGGCTCTCAAATGGAGGAATCCTGGAGATTAGCATGTCAAGGACGGCTTGTGATCCTTTTGTTTTTATGGCAGAATATAAAAATAGAAATGAGTCCAAACGCAGCACACGGGAGCAGAGCAGACAGTGTGATAACATGGTAAACATCCTGAAAACGTCCTTTCTGCTGGGTTACTGTGAGCCAGATAGTGTTTACACATGTCTGATTGCATTCAAAGCCTGTAGTTTGACCAGCACAATAACAGACATTTGTTAACATGTCCTACACGTTGTTTCCCTGGACGCTGTGATTGCATTCTGTACACCGAGCGCTGTCAAACAGATGATTTGCACACAGTCGTCCTGTGTAACCTGGATGACCTTAATGCAGCTGCTAGCACCAAAAACGTGCTGAGGAGATGATCCGATTCTGATTTCTGCCACAAGGCAAGAACAAAAACCTCCCTCACACACAACATCATGTCCTAATGTAGACATAGGCAACTGGCAGCAAAACAAATCCCCAAAAATTGTATTTCAAGAAGTTGGAGGGAATATGAGGCTCAACATAATACAAAAAAAAAAAAAAAAAAAAAAAAAATACAAATCGACAGCAAAATGGAATACACAGAAAAATCCTAAAAAACACAAAATGACTCATAAAACATAAAATTACACAACAATCCGTGTACTGTTGGTTCTTTGGTTATTCCGTTTTAAAACCAAATCAAAAACAACAAATAAACCATGTGGTTATTTTGTTTTACTGACTTAAATCCAAAACAGAATTACAGAAAAATCAAAACCAGAAAAGCAGCATTTTTCGGTTTTAAAATTAAAATATTAATGGCGAAATCTTGTTCTGTTTGTGAGAGAACAGGACGGTCCGAATAGTATCCAAACAAACACTTGGCTATCGGCTGTGAGGCTGGTGTGAGGAACAATAGATGTCAGAACGACAATTTGACACTTTTGAAAAAACAATTACACAGCTTTTTTGAGGGCAGTAAACATTTATTTTGCACGTTTTAATAACGTGAGCCACTAAAGTTGATCACAAGAAACGAGGAGCAGCAGAAGATTTATTACAGCACCTCTGGTTCATTTAATCACATATCATGTGCATGCTTTTCGAAACATACATTTTTTTTTTTTGTTAAAATTAAGCTCTCATCCTAGTTCCCCTTAAGATTTAATTTTAAAACAAAAAAACGCTGCTCGTCTGGTTTTTGATTTTTCTGTAATTCTGTTTGTTTTAAGTCCGTAAAACAAAATAACCACACCGATAACCACATCGTTTGTTATTTAGATTTGGTTTTAAACCAGAATAACCACAGCATGAACAGTACAACAACCGTGTAAACAAACAACATGACTGCGAAAACACAAAAAACTACAACATGTTACAGAATAACTTCAAAGACACACAAACTATCAACAAAATGACAGGAAAATACAGAAAACAGCAAAAATACAGAAAGTGACCCCAGAAATGCACAAAATCGACATTATGTTATCGATTTGTGCGTTTTCAGGGTCACTTTCTGTATTTTGTATAGGCAGAAAATGACAGAAAAATACACAAAATTACAACAAGAACGCACAAAATGACTAAAAACTGAGAAAACAACCCCCCGTATTAATGCTCAAATCAATCATTATTCTAAATGCTGAGAAATGTTGATAATGTGGCCCTTGGATGAGATACAATAAAAATGTTTTGGCCCCCTGCTGTGATAGTGTTGTATATCCCTGTCTTAATGTGTTCATTCTTATGGAAAAAAATACATTATGAGTGAGAACGCAGATTTTCCAAGTATGAAAGTTGAGTTTACCGACTCCAAATGCTTTTTGGATTAGTGTTTATATACTGTATAGCATTTGTCATGAGGCACATTTGATACGCTTTGAGATAAACAAATCAATTCTTGTTGTGTATCTTTTAGAAAGAAGACATGGCATGAAAAATGGATGACACCTCCTACCAACTCAGTAGTTTATGAAGACATCGAGCAAACAAGTAAAAACAATGAGCCCGTCAGTCATTGACGAATGCATTTATGAAATACACTGATTGATCGCATTATGACTGATGACCAAAACAACTCACAACGTTGTCTTCTTGGAGAATATCAAGTTTGATTTTATCAGACATTGCTGTAGGGGTTTGGTGGCTATTTTTGAAAAGAGTTTTCTGGGTCATAATTTAACACAGCATGTTTGGCACATTTAGAAAGTGCAACTTCTTAATAATACATGAATGAGACAGCATTTTAATGAAATTATGTGTTGTGTCTGGAAACACATTTATTGCTGCATATATTATGCAGACCTCTCGCTTTGCAGCAAAGTCTTGAGGATAATTTGTATTTGTATTAATATGAACCTTTATTTCATTTAGGGTCTCTAATTAGTTTTGGCAAACATAACATGAATTACAAGTCATAGTGTTATAGTACTTACTCTTACATGGCAAAATGATTATCTTGCTGAAATGTATTACATTATTGATTGCATTATCGTACCAAACTGAACTGTAACAGGGTCAACCAGGGGACATAAAATCTCCACCTCAGCAGCACAGTTAACGTCAACAGTTTTGATTTGAAACGCCGACAAAACACAACAAACTTCTTTTACTGATGGATTATCTGAAAACTGAAGGACTCTCAATATGTGAAGCAATCACAAAGTAGTGGAATAAAAATAAAAATCAATGGCTTACAGAAGCCTAGGACTATCTGTCAGACACTGTTCACACTGAGCTGTGTCTTCTGCCTAAACTCCCTGGAGCGGGCTTAACTTTATATATGAGAAAATATGTTTTTATGAAATGCTATTTACAGCAGAATATGAGAAGTAGGAGCAGGAAAAGCTGCCAGAACCCTCTGCAAAGTTAAAATAGTCATCCATCGGACACTTTCACCTCTATCAGCTTCAATGGAGGAGCTCGCTGGTCAAACGCAGGACACTGGTTGTGCTGATGAGCTCCCAGGTGTGAATGTAGTGAAGTGTGCGTGTGTGCGTGTGCGTGTGTGTAAGATGGCATCTCTGAAGAAAATGTGTGAACTCCATGCTCACTAAATCCCCTTTTTAAGGGATTAAAACATGTGGGGGTGGAAGGCTTTAGCGCAGAGGTTCCCCACCTTTTTCGGGTTGTGACCCCATTTTGGTATCACAAATATCCAGCGACCCAAGAGACATTATCTTTTCTTCAATTCGTTTTTTGATTGTGTTTATTAAAGTGTGCTACAAATATAGAGAAGCCAGGATTAGTGACATAGTGACAAGTGGACCAACTCAGATATTTTTATACTGCATTTTATTTTAACTAGATTTATATTTGAGAAAGTTTAAGGATAGGATACAGTTATTTGATATTTATTGTGGGTATTGAAAAATGAAAATATTTGAAAAATAATGATAATAAAAAAAAAATGTAAATAGAATTATAATCAGTTTTTAGCCAAGTCTTTTATACATAGGTTTCAATTATTTATCAAGGTTTTTCAGGAAATGTTTATCTCCTGACATGTTTTGACTGTCAACTGCCAGTCTTCATCAGAGGAGTTTTGCTGATCGCCTTTGATGGTTCATTTGAAGTTTCACTTGACTTTCATGTAATAGTTCCAGCGAGATTCAATCTGTCTTCTTTTTGAATAGTATGTTGAGTTGAAGATTTTTTTATTCATATGAGGTTTTCAAGGATTTCTTTTAATCTCCTGACATGTTTCGACTTGTTGACTACATGGAAGTCAAGTGAAACTTCAAAAGAACATCAAAGGCGATTAGCAGAACTCCTCTGACGAAGATTGGCAGTTGACACATAGGGCTGTCACTTTAACGTGTTAATTGCGATTAATTAATTACAGGAAAAATGTACACGCTAAAAAAATTAACCGCGTTAATCGCTTGTTTTTTTAGCACCCCAAACAGCAAGGAACCTTTCTCCATTGCATGCGTTTCTGGTATACCCATAGCGTGGGTGTTAATTTTGGTTACATAAAAATACACTGGATGGAAAACTAAAGCCCAGTTGTCTGCAAATTGTGCAAGAAAGAGTTTGTGGATCAGCTGAGCTCTTCTAGCCAACAGCGGTGTTCCCCCACCTCAATGCTAGCTATGTAGCAGCTAGCACCTCAATGCTAACTATATAGCAGCTAACACCGCAATGTTAACTATGTAGCAGCTAACACCTCAATGCCAACTATATAGCAGCTAGCACCTCAATGCCAACTATGTAGCAGTTAGCACCTCAATGCTAACTGCGTAGCAGCTAGCACCTCAATGATAACTATGTAGCAGCTAGCACAGACAGCGGTCCTTCTATTTGAACACTACACTAGAACAAGTGGCGGTTGTAGAGGATGTGGGTGGAGCTATTACTACTACTACTAAGTGATTATTTGATGTTATTCCAGTAATTTATTTTGTGATGAACAATGTTATTTTTGATGTGGTAATTTATAGCACTGTGATTAATGGGTCCGTTTTATTTATTATATATTATCTGAAGGAGAGAAAAAGCAATAAGTTTGTTGTTCAATAATTGTATTGATCATAAAATTGTTCTGTTTATGATGTGCTAACTTATAGCACTTAAGCAATTTCTATTATATTAATTTCTATTATTTGTACATTGACTAAAATACACATCAAGCCATCAGCCCTTGGGTCTAGTCTCACATACAGTGGAATGGAAATGGTTCAAGTCTGTTAAAAACAACCAAGAAATGACTTTATAAAGCCACTTTGTTATACATAAATGTTTTTCGATCTGCCATAATAATGTCATTTAAATGAAAATACTTCAAGTTGAGGGCGTTTCTCAGCAATTTTTAGGTGATAAGATATTAATTAATCACAGAGCATAAACAATGAATCGCACAATATTTTTAATCTATTGACAACACTAATTTAAACCCTGTCTAGGATGTTTCCTGGCACACACCTACACACTCATGTGAAGGAAATATTTTGCAGTACAGAGGTGTGCGCACGCGCGCACACACACATGCACACACAGCATTTAAACTGAAAATTCCTTGCTCAATAAATACCTTGGGGTGCTACAATACAAAAATCTGACACAATGGGAAAAACAAGCAAGCTTCGACATTGAGCCTGCAGGGTGCTACAACACACAAATACATCTCCATCTACTTTCTTTGAGGAGGAAATTAGTTCCTCATTTACACTATGTATTTACATAATATACATAATAATTGACAGGGCATCATTTTTAAATAAAAAACATATTTACTTAATTTTAATAGATGATTAATACATAAACGTATTACAAATACCTTTTAAATAGGGGTGGGACGATGGGCTCATGATAACGACAATACTATATTTTGGAAAGAGAAGAAAATAGCCATTGAAAAAATAACTATGGTTTTGACTGACTAACTTAATTTGGGTATGACCTTTTTAACTCAATAGGAATATATATATATATATATATATATATATATATATATATATATATATATATATATATATATATATATATATATATATATATATATATATATAAATGAAATAAACAATAACATAAATAGACAAAAAGTGTCTCAGCAACAGAACACCAGGGACCAACAATTCACAACAGTCTAAAATTAAAACATTGTGATTTTTTAATTATGCGATATACAGGTATTGCCGCTCGATATATCGTCCCACCTTTATATTTAAATATTAAGAGCTGTGAGATAAATGCATTGCGTTTTTTTACCTTAGAAATACAATAAAGGAGAATTATTATACTTCAAAGCCAACACCAAGTCATTAAACTGAATTATGTTCATAGTTCTTTTTTAGGAGGAAAATAAAAGCAAGCGTGTCAGAGACAGTGACAAACTGCACAAAAAAATCAATGCCCACACCTTGCAGACGGACTGGAATTCTTCGTTTTCCTCGTCATAGCAGGCCAGCAGGAAACCCCCGTAGGTGCCCGTTCTTTTTCCTTTCCCGAGATAAGCCCCGATGACACACAGGTCCACCGTGTCACCCACTCCCTCCAGGTAGTCTTTCTTCAGCTGAGGAAGGAGGCAAGGCAGCACGTCAGGAGTGGAGCCCGTGGCTGTATCTCAGTTGGTGAGATGAAATGACAGCTGGTGGAGTTCACAGCTCTCACAAATGTACTAAACTGCTTAGTCATTAAAAAAATTACACCTGAACTTAAAATGACAAACTGCATTTCAATCTTTGCAGCAAGTCTTTATTCTGAAAGTAGAAAATGTGGAGTTTGCATGTTCTCTTCAGGCAGGGAGACACAAAAATGTGATCTGAGAGCTACATTATAAACACCAATATTAGGATTTAGAGTAACACCTAATCTTGTTGTTTTTCCCGTTGTCCTTCTGTGTGTTTTTTAGGTTGTTAAGTGATTTCGTGTATTTTTGTTGTCGTGTGCTTTCTGGGCTTTTGTTTAGGTGGTTTTGTTGTGGTTATGTGTGTTTTTTGATTCTGAAGTAATTTCATTATATTTTTTTTGTGTATTTCATTTGGGGGGATGCACACAATTCTGCCAGGGTCGCATGAGGTCAGAGGGCCACCAGTTGTCCATGTTTGTGCTAAGGTATGCACGTGTTCTCAAGCAAACTTATGTTCCTGCCCCACATTTTGAAACGTAAACAAAAATTCACTGGCAATATGTGCGTGTTTGTTATATTCTTTGTGCCGCTGAAGCGGGAATAAACAAGTATAAAAGATGAAGGATGCCAACAGAGATCTGTTTGTTGTTGGCGCTTGTCTTTCTGCCAGTGTTGATTAAAAGCATCCGCACTCCATTGTATTAATGCTGCCTTTATATTAGTTGGCAGAATGAATAAACCTTATGTTTACTGAAACATCCACCCAGCTTACTGAGGGTTAAAGAGCACACTCCAGCTTTAGGTTGGAGGGTAAAGATTTATGTCCTGTTATAGAACAGTGGTTCTCAAACTTTTCAGCTTGTGACCCCCAAAATAAAGGTGCCAGAGACCAGGGACCCCCACTGTGCCCGAAGGTGGTTGAACACAGACATGAAGATTGAAGAACAGTCATGTGGGGACAGGACCATCTATAAGGGGGAATAAGGGGGAGAGATTTTTGGGGCCCATCCATAAAGTCAGCAAAAATGATGGTCCATTGTTCTATGAATCTGTGATAACCACATTTATTTATCTTATTATTTGTACCTTAGTATATAGTCATCTTAAAGACGCAATTCCTTGTTTTAATCAGAAATAAAATGAAATAAAAGTGACCACAAATGGTGTAAAACATGATGAAATTGATTTCTAAAAACTACAGAAATTGGTTAAAAGCTGCAGATTAGCGAGGCCAAAAATGGACACAAAAAGGTAAAAAAACAGTTTAAAGTGTCAATATTGGAACAATTAGTTTAAACTGGCAAATAAAGGGCATAACAAAGGCGAATAAAGTTAAACTGGCAAAAATAAGCATGAAATATGGTGAAAAGAGGTTAAAAGTGACAATAATGGGTCAACATATGTGACATTATTACTAAATCGGGGCTTTCACCTTTAATCGGCCATTTAATGTTATTACATTAATGGAATTTGTCCTCTGCATTTAACCCATCCCTGAGGATGCAGTGGGCAGCCATTTTGCGGCGCCTGGGGAGCAGTTTTGGGGTTAAGGGACTTGCTCAACATCCCACATTGATGGCCCAGGTGAGGCTTGAACCGGCAACCCTCCGATTACAAGCCCAGCGTTCTTAACCACTAGGTGGAAAGGGTTTTATTAGTGCCGAAAGTGACGAAAATTTGCAGAAAAGGCATTGAAATTGAGGGAGAAATGGGAATAATATAGCAAAAATGCATTTAAAGAAAAGCGATGAAAATAGGTTAAAAATATGGAACGTTTGGTGTAGTTGCAGAAAAGGGGTAAAAATGAGCAAAAATTGGTTCTTATGCTCTTCTTAGTTTCTTAAAGGCATCTGGCGACCTCCTCCCAGTGTCTCATGGCCTCAAGGTTGAGAACCCCTGCTATAGAAAACATTTTCAGGGCAAATGCAGTCATTACTGAGCTCCATGAGTCAACGCATCATAAAGTGCATCATTTTCTACTGACATTTTTACACTTTACACACCTTAATGTGTGACAGGTTGCACACAAACCAACAAATTGTGGGTTTACGTCACTAAGTGCTGGTTTACCACTAGCACCATGTGAGCAACTGTTGTGCATGACAACAAAAAAACCCATGTGACAGTGCTAAGCCCCAGTATTACACGCACACACCTTAAGCCAATTATGAGAGCGCTTGGCAATTTCGTAAGTGGCATCCTTCTCCAGCGTCTTAACCATCAGGCCCTCGCAGGAGTCTACACACAAACACAAACACACATTAGTGCACAAGATTACAAATCCAGCTCCTGTGTAGAAAGGAAATGAAGAGATTATCTCATTTGATACACAAGAGGTCTTTGTTTCCTTTTGAGATGCAGACACACATACACACACACACACACACACAGGACACAAACAGAGACGGTGGACAAGGACACAGGCACATTATTCATATACACACCCCAAACACACAGTTTGATGTTCATGCTTATAAACTAAGACAGCCATGGCAACACAAGAAAAAGCAATCATACAACTCACAGGTTTCATTCCTGTCAAGAAAAAATACAACCGATAAACTGAACTCCATACACATGCAATTTACACATGAAGGCCAAAGAGGAACATTCAGAAGCACACAAATGTTAAACGTGCAGGATGATAAACAACAACTTTAGTGTGTACGTCTAACATGTGCGCACACACACCTCTGACGGACTGCTCCAGGAACTCGGCGATGGCGTCGGTGTTGTTGGAGTCGATGGACTTGGCGAACACAAACTCCCCCTCCACCTCTGAGAAGCTTTCCCTCAGCAGAGCACGACGCTCACACAATGGCTGTCGCACAAGTGACTGAACACAAGAGATGCAAGAGACACAAGCAACATTAAAATGGAAAAACTGGACGAATATCAACCATTTCATTGCAATAATAGTAAAAATACTACTACTACTAACAATAATAATAATAATAACCATCAGAGTTGCAACACTATCTACTAAAACATAACCTCGGAACATTATATATATGCACATTGGTTGTGACATCGAGCTTGGTCCTAATAATTAATAGTACAATGTTTGAGTTAATAGTGATCGTACTTATGATAGTAATAGTACTTATAATTGTGCCAATGATGTGATGATGATGAGTTTAAGATGCAGGGAATAATGATGACAATTATATAATACTACAACTAGTTATTTATACTACTAAAATATTAAAAACAATCATGATGTTACAAACAACAATGATGGTGACAACACGTTCAGAAATACAAGTTCATGTTGAATAAGGGGCAGGAATTAAATAAGTGTAAAATGTGAATTCAAAGTGTAAACTTCATCCTGCTAATTTTCAGGCACAGCTACAGAAAGAACAATGTTGTTTTTTCTTTTTGTTACTTTCTTAATAAGGAAAACAGAAAAAATTACTCTGAAAACAAGAAGAAACATTTTTTTGTCCAAAATAACACAAAAACTCCTCCCAAAAAATACATTATTCAGACAAAATAGATTTCTTTCTTTTTTAAGTGAATGCAAAACGCTTCCCTACTTGATAGTTTATTTTTTCATTTATTTTCTTTTTCCTTTTGGAATTAAATTGTTCAAATATTGTTCACATTACATGTCAGAACATAGCATTAAAAGATGTTAACTTGAACCAAAAACCTTGCTAACGTAGAGATGAACCAACAGGAAGCAGGAGTAACTGTGTCAGCGGGTGCAGAGATTTAAAATGCACATATTTTTGCAAGTCAATTTCATATTTTTGTCACAAACAAAACAGGGACATCCATTAGTACAACAGATTTAAATGCAATCTATGTGCTAATGCTTGTGCATGCAGTTAAAAAACCTGCATACAGTGAGACAGTGCTAACCTAAACGTACTCTATCCCATCTTATACCTGCAGGTCAATGCAGGACAACTGGTGCTTGCTTTTTGTGTGCGTGTTAATGCATGGGACAGCTGTTAAGTCACCGTTGTGGCCCGTTTCAATCTGCACCGCGCTGCAGAACTGACATTGAGCACATATGTCTGCAGTGTAGCGCCTTTGGCAGTCGAGCTGTATCAGAAACCTCCCCAAACAGTCGTACCACTCTTTGGGTCATTTTTTTTTTTTTTTTTTTTTTTTTTTAATGGTTTGAAGTAGACAAAATATAGCCTGCAGATGTTCTCCAGGTAATGGCAAAAAAAAAAAAAGAAACTGCAGTGCAAGCATCAGTTCATTACACCTATTAGGTCACAGAAAAAGGTAGAAAGGAGAAAGGGAAAAGGACAGAACCTGGGTGGCCTCAGGCAGTGAATGCCCGAGTAAGCAGCTCCTGCTGGTTAGCCAGGCCTCAGTAGAGAGGCTTCCAGCACATCCAAATATAAAGTAGAAGAGGGGAAACAGTCAGCAGCACACCTTTAATCTGACTTCAGTCCAACCTGCAGAGGTGGCAAAGGCACTAGTCTTCAATGATTATGTAAAAGTATAGATACTTGATTAAACAAGTTCTGATGAACTACGCCGGGCACGCAGAACGTCTCCACGCCGAATAGCATGTACCACGTTCCTGAGAATACAGTGAAATGACTCAATTCCACCAAGCAAAACAAATGAAATTGTGCGACGTAAAATGGTAATCTACATTGAATTGCCTTTGAAACGATATATCACATGACTATGTTCTGATAAATTTAGAAATTACCAAAAAAGGGGGTGAGCCCCTGCACTTTGGGAGTCACTGCTTGGGGCCACGGCTTCCAACTTTTACGCGGTGACGGGCGACGGAGAGCAGTAAGCGGAAAGGAGAGAGTCTGGCTGTGTTTGTGTGCGAAAAGGAGGAGCTGCTGCTGTTGCTCTGGTTCTGCAGCAACGCGCACACACTTTTCTGACTCAAAATCACAATAGCCGCTTAAATAGCCATGTGTTTTACTGTACTGTGCAGTTTTTTGGCTGAAAACAATAACAAGAGTGTCTGCATAGCAAAAGATAATCGCTAGTGATCGCTGTTGTGTGTGGAGTCAGAGTCTACAGACACGCCTACTCATGAATATGCATACGTAGGCCGCGAATCAGCCAGTTTTGAGAATGCTCTGAGAGTGGCTTTTCAGAGGCGAAAAGAGGCGAGTTTGGGAAAAAAAAAACCTCAAATACTATGTTGTTGGGGTTCTTAGAAGAAATGGAAAAGTATGAAAAAAAGCATCATACTAGACCTTTAAGGCCAACAATCACTGTTGAAATAAAACTTGTTTTCTCTGAAGCATTAATCTTACCTTTCCTTGCGACACACATTGCTTGCACTATTCCAAATGGATTCACTACAAATGCATATGCTTAACGCACATTAATGTAATTTATTATAGCATGTGTGCATCTTTTAAAGCGTACACTCTTGATCCCACTCAGTAGCAGTTGCACCCGACAGTCTAACAGGCTGTAAAAGGCACAGACTCTCTCACACACGGCTGGAATTACAATGAACGTTTGAATCATTATCTAGTTACTGCCTCGTGCAGCGCCATCATTGGCATTCAGGGACGATGCGGGCGTCTCAGCGGGAACGACAAGCACACGCGTACGCTTATGAACAATAAACACTGGCACACACACGCACGAAAAAGGGTCATTGTCAGTATTTTTGAGAGGTATGTGAGTGATGTTTTCATCATTACTGGTGCTTACCTCGCCGTTAAGGTAGAGGAGGTCAAAGGCATAGACACACACTTGGACTTTGATCTCTGACGCATCCACATCCTGGAAAGACACATATATCATACATTCACAGCCAACCTTAGGACTTGTTTAAAAAAAAAGTGCATTGATTTAACTCAACGTGAACTTCAACCACCCAGCTTCTCCTCGTCTCAGTAGCACAGCAGCTTCATACTGGGCTCGTTCTAACTTAAATTACTTCCTGCTGCTCAGCTCACTTCACTCTCCTCCATCTCCCCTCCTTAGTAATGTGTTGTTAGTCTCATTCAGGGTTAGTCGCTTTACTATTGGATTTTTCCCAAGATCCCAAAAAAAAAAAAACTTGGCATAAATTACACCAATCATTTTGTTTGTGAAATGCTAACAATCTGCGTCACACGTATGCAGTAGCTCAGCGGTTCATTGGCGCCTTCATCACTACATTTGCATGATGATGTATTGGCTGGTGAACAGAGCTACAAAGACATATGCTGACAAATCCCAAGACACAAATAAATATATATATATTTTTTTTAAATAAGAGCAGTCAAAAGCTTTTCTGAAGATACAATATGTGCTTGTAAGTCACTCTGAATTAATAAACACTTTGTTTACAATAAAACTCTACGGGGAACTTTGGAAAACAACACGCCGTGAAAACAGTTTTAATCAAATTTGAGGGAAGATCCACCATTTCTGAGATGTTAATTCTTGTGACAAATGATTGTGAGTGCACAGCCCCAGTGGTCGTTGTCTTTGAATACAAATTATATTCTGTTTGCTATAGTTTCATCTAGTTTTCTGTCACTGTCTAAAATCATTAATTTAAGTCTGCGAACTGACCACTGGAGTCAAAGAGATTGACACTTTGTGTTCGCACTGAAACAGGCCGGGGAGCTGTTTAGGGTCCTGAATTTAACTCATGCTAAAATGACTCTGGTGGTTTAGTTGGGGCAACAAGACGTTTTACTTCCCAGAAAACTCTTGGATGAGAGGTAAAACTTTTTCAAGCAAAACTTTTAAGTGCTGTTGCTTTAATTCAGGGTTTCTCAACCTTGGGGTCAGGACCCCATTTGGGGTCAGCAGACTCTGGGTGGGGGTTGTCAGACGCCTTTAAAAAAAAAAAAAAAAAAACAAGGATATTTTCTGCAAAATTTTAGCCTATTTTTTCTTACTTATACGCCAAATGTGCCATATTTTAACCTATTTTCATCACTTTTTCTTGCCACATTTTTGCTCCCTTTAATGCATTTTTGCTACATTTATCCCTCTTTTCCAATTTCAATGCTTTTTCTGCACATTTTTCCCCACTTATAAACCTTTTGCACCACTTTCCCCACCTAATGCTGACCCATTATTGTCACTTTTTTTCACCATATTTTTTTACATCTCTGTCACTTTTAAGAAAATACTGACACTTGGAGCCCTTTTTCCCACTTTTTCTGTCCGTTTTTGGCCACTAATTTGCAACTTTTAACCAATTTCTGTGGTTTTTAAAATCCCATTTCTCACCTTTTCCACCATTTTTGGTCACTTTTAACATTTTATTCGTGATTAGAACAAGGATTTACATCTTTATATACTATAGAGCAAATAATAATAAACTTCCTGGATAACAGTGGACATTATTCAAAAAAATAAATGAATAAGGTTATCAATATCACAGATCCATAGAGCGATGGACCATCATTTTGCCCTCCCCTTTGTTCCCCCTTACAGATGGCCCTGTCTCCCCATGACTGTTCTTGAATGCCTGTGTTCAACCACCTTGAGGTACAGTGGGGGTTTCCGATCTCTGGCACCTTTATTCAGGGGGTTGTGGGCTGAAAAGGTTGAGACCCACAGCTTTAATTAAGCTACCAAAATCTACATGATCTGGATGACAAAACCTTCACAGACATTATAGGACAACAGCTACATGACCGTTTCTCTCAAGTTATTGCACTTTTACATTTAAAATTAACAATAAATGTTACCTACTTGGTGAAACTTACAGCAGACTACCTATTTGCATGATGTCAATTGGTTTAAAAACACATTATGCAACAGTTAATCTGCATATTCCTGCATGGGTGAGTTTTGATGGTAAAACATTGGTTTATAACAGATTTACTACAGATCTCTAGATTAGATATTGTTTTTGCACACACGGTGTTGAAGTGTCAGGTGTTGACGTGTAAAATTGGTCCCAAGACGTGTGTGATTATTTTGCTATACGTTAGTGTTATTCGTTTCCGTTAGACATTTGGAATGTAAAACCATAAATCAGCATGGTGCTACAGTGAGACTTGTTCAATATGCTGCAGACACAACAAATAAAAATGCTGCATCTCAGAAAAGGTTGGAAAACCAAAGACAAAACTGAAATATCAAAGGGCAGCATCAATTACCCAAAAAAAAAAAAAAAACACTGTATCGACAGCAAAACGTAAAGCTTTTTCTCTATTTATATATCTGTTTTTTTCCCTTCTTTGTTATGCTTTTCACTTCCTCGGTGCTTTCTTTGCCGCTCATTACTGAGGTTTAATTAGCGCATATCGGATTTCGTCTCTTCATCTGAAACCTTTCATTTCAGCGTGCCTGCTTGTTGAGATGGCGCAGCAAAATGCCAAAGGGCTGCTGCAATCAGTTTGTGCATCATACCGCCGCAAATAATCAAGATTTCGTAGCAGAAAAACAATGCATATGAAAAAAGTACATTAAGATGATCATTCCCAACCATTTTCATCATCATGTTCATAGTAATTTCCTACTTCCTGATTCACACACCGGCGTCAACAAGCATACACACACCTGCTCTAACACAGTAGAAGGAAGGGTTTCAATCTAAGGTTTTTGTTGTGGGAAAAAATAATAACGTTATACAGATGAACGCTGAACAAACACCTTAATGACATTCGCAATCCTGTCCTCTCCTCCTCTCTTCTCGACCCATTCGACTCTTCCATCCCTCACTTATCAGTCTCTCAGTCACCTCCTTCTCCGCCCATGTCCCTCCGTCTGCCGGATCATTTCACACCATTATCGTTCCTGTGTTTTCACGCGACCAACCTTTTCACTCATTTTCACCCATTCATTATCTCCTGCACTAAACGGGCACTAGGAGCCATTTTATTTCTTCTTTCTCCATCTTACTGCTTCCAGTAACATCCGTACCTTTCTTTTACGAGTAGTGAGGACCTGGAAAGGCTGAATCTGTTTCTTCTCGCGATCCCAGGCCACCGCCTCAGAGTCAAGGACACAGGATATGAGCGAGTCCTTTTTTACCTTTAGAAAACAACACAACAGGAAGAAATGTATTATTAACACAAAAGAAAAGGAGGGAAAAATTCTCTACGTTTGAGAAAAGGAAGGAATTAACTCTCTATTCAGCCTTAGACTTTTGGAAAAACATATCCAGCTTCACTAAAGACATTTTCCAGGCTTTTATTAATTTTTGGTCATCATATTTTAATTTATCTTTAAAGGTTTTCATAGCACGTGAGCCGACTAGACCAACCTCCTGGCCCGTTTATAAAGATCAAACCAAGTCCTGAAAAATAGTCTTTGGCTTCAGGTTATGCATGAGAAAAAGTTGCCGTTAGATTCCTCATACAGGAGCCTTTAGATCAGACTTCCCCAAACGCTAAATGTCATGGCATATTTAAAAATCCTAAAATGTCCAATCAAATTCAGGCCATGGGCATTTTAATGATGCATTAAAAAGCATTGAGAAATTAACTAGTATATCTTTTAACATAATATTTATAGCCAATTGTTGTTTTAGGTATACAGGTGCTGGTCATAAAATTAGAATATCATGAAAAAGTTGATGTGAAACTTGTATAATGTATACATTCATTTCACACAGACTGACATATTTCAAGTGTTTATTTCTTTTAATGTTGATGATTATAACTGACAACGAATGAAAACCCCAAATTGAGTATCTCAGAAAATTTGAATATTGTGGAGAGGTTCAATATTAAAGACACCTGGTGCCCTGCAAAGGCCTTTAAATGGTCTCCCAGTCTAGTTCTGTAGGCTACACAATCATGGGGAAGACTGCTGACCTGACAGTTGTCCAAAAGATGACCATTGACACTTTGGCAAGACACAAAAGGTCATGGCCAAAGAGGCTGGCTGTTCGCAGAGCTCTGTGTCCAAGCACATTAATAGAGAGGTGAAGGCAAAGAAGAGATGTGGTAGAAAAAAGTGTACAAGCAATAGGGATAACCATGCCCTGGAGAGGATTGTGAAACAAAACCCTTTTAAAAAATGTGGGGGAGATTCACAAAGAGTGGACTGCAGCTGGATTCAGTGCTTCAAGAACCACCACGCACAGAAGTATGCAAGACATGGGTTTCAGCTGTCGCATTCCTTGTGTCAAGCCACTGTTGAACAAGAGAGCGCGTCAGAAGCGTCTCGCTTGGGCTAAAGACAAAAAGGACTGGGCTGCTGCTGAGTGGTCCAAAGTTATGTTCTCTGATGAAAGTACATTTAGCATGTGCTTTGGAAATCAAGGTCCCAGAACCTGGAGGAAGAGAGGAGAGGCACAGAATCCACGTTGCTTGAAGTGGAGTGTAAAGTTTCCACAGTCAGTGATGGTTTGGGGTGCCATGTCATGTGCTGGTGTTGGTCTACTGTGTTTCCTTAGGTCCAAGGTCAACGCAGCCGTCTACCAGGAAGTTTTAGAGCACTTCATGCATCCTTCTGCTGACCAACTTTATGGAGATGCATATTTCATTTTCCAACAGGACTTGGCACCTGCACATAGTGCCAAAGCTACCAGTACCTGGTTTAAGGACCATGGTATCTATGTTCTTGATTGGCCAGCAAACTCGCCTGACATTAACACCATAGAAAATCTATGGGGTATTGTGAAGAGGAAGATGCAAGATGCCAGATGCAACAATGCAGAAGAGTTGAAGGCCACTATCAGAGCAACCTGGGCTCTCATAACACCTGAGCAGTGCCACAGACTGATCCACTCCATGCTACGTCGCATTGCAGCAGTAATTCAGGCAAAAGGAGCCTCAACTAAGTATTGAGTGCTGTACATGCCCATACTTTTCATGCTCATACTTTTCAGTTGGCCAACATTTCCAGAAATCTTTTTTTTTTTTTTTTTTTTTTTTTTTTTTTAAAATCGGTCTTAAGTAATATTCTAATTTTCTGAGATACTGAATTAGTGATTTCCATTAGTTGTCAGTTATAATCATCAAAATTAAAAGAAATAAACATTTGAAATATATCAGTCTGCGTATAATAAATGATGGTAATATACAAGTTTCACTTTTTGAACGGAATTACTGAAATAAATGAACTTTTTCATGATATTCTAATTTTATGACCAGCACCTGTATACTGATGATAAAAGAATCAGATTCCCAACAGATTCCACAATAATGAATTCACTTTAATCCAATGATTTACTAAGCAAATTAACTATAATCCTTCAGCAGTATCAATATGACCCAATAAGTCATATCACACCTTAAAACAGTTTTTATAAGAAGAAATCTCCTGCGGAACCATCTGTAGTTTAGTGATTACTACACCACATGCATTTGATTGTTGTCTGGTTACTTCATGTTTTGTAGTTTCTCAATGTCCATTAATCATTCTAAAACAAAAAAAATAATTTACTCAGTAACGGTTGGGTGTAGAAATGTAAAAAAAATTTGCTTTAATGTACAGTATATTAGTGATGTAACGATACACACAACTCCCGATACGATTCACGATACTGGGTTCACGATACGATTCTCTCAAGATTTATTTCACAAAACTGTAGACAAATAATGATTGAAAAATATTCCTTTATATATATATAAAAAATACTGTACTATTTTCCTTTTATTTTTCATTGTCAAAAGAATCCCTTGATAAACTATTCAGAACAATGCAATTTAACTAAAAAAAAATCTTGAATGAAATAAATAAAGAAATAATATAAATGAAAACGAAGCCTATTAACTTAAATACTGGTTCTATAGTAAACGATGCAAAACTGCATAATAGTTCTTTTACTTTTTAAAAGTGCAACTGAAAATGTATTTTGTGCCTTAACAATTGGACTTAAAAAAAAGAAACAGTCTGCATTGTATTTACGTCAGATATTTGCTTGGACCAGCAGAGGGCGCTGGTAACCCAGTGGTGGGTTGGCATGCAGCTAATCTGTGCAGTGAAGAAGAGATGCTATGCTAGCAGACAGAGCTAATAGAAAAACGTGACTTTTACAGATTTTCACGTAATATTACAGATATTCGTTCGGTGCTAAAGGGGTAAGGAATCATTTATGAACATGTTTAAGAGTAGAAGGCGGCCAGAAAGAAAGTAGTAGCAGATTCCGCCCGCCGCCTCAGCATTTGGACAAGAGAAAGATAAATATTTAGCGTCCTCTGCTGTTTAAAAAAAGTACTGCGATTCAATTTTCAGAAAATCGATATCAACCGTGATACCTATGAATTGATTTTTAACTGCCTTACGATTCATCGTTACATCCCGACAGTATATACACAAACATATTTACGCATGCACGTGTGTATGATACTACTCTACATTGAAGCAATAAGCCCTTTAATCCAAAAATCATTGACTCGCTCTATGATGTAATAAAATGATTACACTACTAGGGGAAAACCGGTTTACTTGCCCCATAATGTAATAACAATGGCAAAAAGTTGTACATTTTGGGCTCAGCATCTTGTTACATCATTGACCAGTTATTACCTTTTGGGTTTTAGTCAATTTTTTAAAATAACAATTCGGGTCTTGTTACATTTCAGGTCGTTGTTACATATCGGGGCTCTAACAGCCTCTGTGCTCTAACTCAGCTAGGAGGATCATTAGGAGTCTTTTTGCAGAGCTGCTTGATGACACTTCATGCCATGCCTTCCAGCTGGAGAAGAAAAACACCTTCAAACGGATAAATCTATGCCATCACCGGTACCATCGGACTCCATTAAGCTCATAAAACCAGTTGAAGTTATACGTATGGAGCACTTCCTTGAGTAATCACGACACCACAGATGTCGCCCTCCACAAGCATGTGTCTAAAGTGCTTTTTATAGCATATGCAGTTTTACTCATAAAGGTTACATACACATTTCCTTTGTTTTCATCACATGAAGTTGTTTGCTTGACATGCACTTGGTAATGAAAAAACTGAAGTAGGTTTGAGAGTTGTTTTTTTTTTTGCAGGAAGCAGTCAACAAATTGTTTTCCTCATAAGGTCATTGGGATAAGCAATGCACCAATTATCAACCATCGCATCTATATAATTATTTATGTCCCATCATTAAGTCATAATTGAAGGCATTTTAACAGTGTCATAGCATTGGGGGGGAAATTGCTTTTCCCTGATTGATATGCAAAATAATTCAACAAGGTGCAGTACAATCCAATTAGTCCATTTTCCCTCTGCTGGCAACCTGTGTCAGGGTGAAGACTCCCACAGTCACTGTGCAATTAAAATGTTCACAGAATTACATATTGCTGTGATGATGTCGAGATGGAAGACATAAAAAAAAAACACATTTATTAATCAGTTGTCCTACACGTAAATGATCACAAATCGATTTCCAAGACAAAAACCTTCATCTAATGAATGGCGTTAATCCATGTGTTATTAATGAACGCCCAACTATCATAATCACGGAGAGAAAGGGTGAAAAAATGACTGGTGCAGTCATTCAACACTTCCTTTTGTCATTTCAAACAACAACAAATACCCTGAAGTCACTCTGCCAACAAACTCATTCTGACATTTACAGCAATTTAATGTTATATTCAGAAAGCAAAAACCCCAAAAACAAATATATATATATATATATACATACAGGAACAAGAAGTTACAAGAGGATAGACAGAAATTAAAATTGTGTGTGTGAAATATGACAAGTGTGAAGCGTGAACAAGGTGCGATGACTGCAGTTGAGCTGCACACAACAGGCACAGAGAAAGAGCTGTGGGAAGTTTTCTAAAGAAAGCGCACGTGTGTGTGCAAGTGTGCCTTACAAAAAGAACAGGAGAAACACCAAAAGGTGGGAATTCAGACAGAAGATATCAAGGCTGCCAAAAAAGAAAGAGACAATGCATGAGACAAGTGTTAGGAAAGAAGGAGAAAGCGAGGTGAAGAGTGAGCTGTAGAAATGTGAGAAGTGTCATTGAGACGTAATGAATAAGAAAGGAGTTAGAACGATTGGACAATGACACGAGGAGGAGACGAGTGGACAGAAAAAGATGGAGAGAGGTCAACTGTAGCTTTTAAATGGAGGATAAATGAGGTGATGTGGTGCAAAGATGTCACTCCCCCAAAAGGAGTTTTATTTATTATCAAATTAACATTATGAGGAAAAATATAGCTTCTTAATAGCAAGTGATTGGTTATAAGTCTAACATTACTGCACTTTAGTTGATGCCATAATGAATCAATGTACTTTTACTTTGTACAGTACAAAAATTATGGAATTAATCTAAAAAAATAAAATAAAAAATAAGTCGAGCAGTTTTTTTAAAGACTTCCTTTTTTTTTTTTTTTTTTTTTTTAAATCAACCACAAGATATTGGACAAAGCATGACTCGCCCTGACAATCTGTTCAGAAACTCAACATTTGACTTTAGATTTTTAAAACCATGCATCTACTCAGAGCCAGAGAATCTCACAAAGGCCTGTGCACGAGAGCAATCAAACACATTCCTCTGACTAAGAGGCTCAGAGCAGCTCTTAGAAAGCAATTCAGTGCATTTCATACTGCTTAAAAATAAATACCTCCCGCTGGTTTGTCCTGTGAAATGTGATTCTAAGGGCATTTCTTTTTCTAATAACCTTATTCTCCAATGGGTGACATTTTTGACAGGTAAATAATTTCCTTTTTTTTTTAATAGACAAAAGCACACGTAAATTATTACCATCAATACTTACCATTTCCTTTTCACACAAAAAAATCATATTGCTGAACATTTACAAGCTCCCAGAGCTACACTTGGAGCCATTGTTATCGTCATTGGCGTCAACTATGGCGAAACAAAACACACATTCATTGATTAACGCCCGACTAAACCGATTCAGAAAATGAGTCCATGCAAATTTGCCTTGTTTAATTTTTTGTGTTCCCTGAGCTACTGGGCGTTGATTATCGCGCCCAGCGCACATCAGTTTGCCCGGACAGATTTTGCTGGAGCATTGCTGCCCTTACTTCAGCTATAGAACCGTTGCCATGGTTACAGGTGCCCCACAGGCTGCTCCATACAGCTCTCGGGGTGTGACAGAAAAAGGTTTACCGAAAAGAAAAAAAACAGAGACTGAAAGTGTAGGATCATTACACACTGAAATAAAAGATAGCTTATTGTAACGCAGTGTTAGCATCTCATAGCAGCAGCTCAACAGGAGGACCTATTTACAGCAACACGCTTCTCAAAGGGTAACGAAAGGTCAGAATTATCACTTCTATTCTAAATTAAGACAGATATATACCTGTAAATATGGGGCAAAAGCCATGTTTGTTGACCTAATTGCTTACAAAAATAAAGCGACGAGTTCATGAAAGCACTTGTCATTTGAAATGTTTTAAACGATAATGTTGATAAATGAATATCAATAAAATCTAAGCATGAAAACAAAGTTAATTGCATGAATATTAAAAAAGAAAAAAAAAATATAGAAATAAAAAGCATTAATGGTTGCAAATGAATGTTATGTTGTGTGATGTTTAAAGGAAGCTTTATTTGTTGTTGAATTAATTTGTGTTTGGACACGCCATATTGGCCTTAAAACAAGCATTACATTAGCACGGCTAAAAAATATAAACTTTTACTTTATTTTTCTCACTTAATTTATTTGAACTTTGGGGAAAAAACAAAGTTTTGTTTTACCTCAATTTAAACCTAAATGCGCTGTTCACTGAAACTAAAATAATGTGCTTGTGTTGATTTAAGCAACGTTGCTTTTTAGGCCTTTATTTAATTACACCTTATTTAAAAAGGTAATGTGAAAATACTTCATTAGGTTCTTATTTGGTTTGTACTATAAAAACATCTCAAGGGGAATTTAGTGTGGCTTAAATCTGTTCGTAATGGATTAAGATTATAAAGTATAAAAACTACAAAACATGTGCTTTCTCTTACATGATTAAAAGTTTAAAATGGATGGATTTATTGATTACTCTTGTTTCAACTAATGTTTTTAATACTATCAGAAATCTAATGGATGCTGCACACAAAGTCTCACCAGGTTTAAATTAAAGTTGTCAGAAAAAGTGAAGAGAGGTGCAGCACAGCATCAAATAAAATCTGAATTATTATCAGATTTAAAACCAGGGGGGAAAAAACAGTCCGTATGACTGAAAATTGTATTAATCGTAATATGGCGCAAAACATTTAATGCTTGTTTGATGGTAAGTTTAATAACAATGTAGATTTTACAGTAAAAAAACTAAAACTTCTAACAATGAAACCAACATATTTATAGCAGACTACGTTTTAACAAATGCCATTGACCTAAACAAGAAGATAGTCATCAACATCCCCCGCCAGATTGGTTGTCATTATAACTCACAACCTTTTCCTAAATGTCCTAAATCTAAGAACTTAGACGTAAACATAAGAAAATATTATCACATCAGAATATAAAATGGCTATCTTGATTTTTTCTAAGAAAAGTTGTCCCCTTGAACAGAGTAAAAAAAATGGCACAAGGGCAATAACTCAGAACAAAACATTCACGCACTTCTCATTTTTGAACTCCATCAAGGTATTGATACCCTGAAGCCACACACCAAATTTGGTTATCGTATCTTAAACAATTTCTGAGAAAAGCTGTTCCCCTTTAACTCGGAAAGACCTCAAACCTATATCCTCCTTCCACACTTTATGGTGGGGGATAATAATAAAGACTTGCAAAGGCTTTAAAATATATAAACCCCATTGTTGTATTTTCACATTGTATTAGAAAAAAAAACAAAGTGAAGAAAAAGAAAAAAGAGAGATTTAGTCATTTTGTAAACCTTCAGCATTTAAAAAGATTAACATAGCATGGCTAGCAACGCAGAAAGAAGTATCAACACAAGTGACATAGCAGACATCAACGTATAAACATTCATCTTTGATTCTAATCGAGTAACTGCTTGACCTCTGTTGATAAGTTAATGTACATTGAAGTAATACGCTGATGTTACAGCAGGTTTCTGAAAGCAGATAGCATGGCTATACAAAGCTACTTTAGGACGCTGGGCTTTTATTCCCATTACACCATTTAGAGCCTAATGGGTATTACCTGCTATGACTGTACTTTTATGCTTCAAATCAAACCTCTCTAATCTCCTCCTTCCATTCGTGGCGGAGAAAATGTCACAAATGGCACAGCAAGAATTGCCCGAGCAAAGATGGTAGACATTTTTACATTATAAAATATGGGAAAGAAAAAAAACTTAATAACCAGCAACTTTTATCACAGTGTGGGGGCCACAAAAATGTGAATGTCAATCTGAGGGCCACAATACCACAATTCATGCCAGCATTTAGAATCACTGAACAATAATGTCAACATCAATGCAAGAACGACTAAAGGGTTTTGTGCATTTTTGTTGTCGTTTGTTGGAGTTGTGTCATTTGATTTTGGAGTCATCGTGTGTCTTATTATGCTTTTTGCACGTGTGACATGGTCAAACAAACATTTATCACCAACAATGTTTTAATTGTTTAAATGCAAATTTTTGTCCTCAATTTTAATAATCTAAAGAAAATTTTAAGAGCGAAAAACATAAAAAGCACACTTACCACTAATTTAAAAAAAACACAAATACAAACTAAATCTTAATTGATTTTCTTCAAATCAACCTTTGGGCACCATTCCTCCAAGTGATTTGATCCAATTATTCGCCTGATTGGTGTTGTCTTGGGGGTGGGGGGTGGGGGCATTTTAGTGTTATTGATGAATCAATAACTCCTGTGTGCCAAAAGTGTTGCAGGTAGAATGAATGAGCAGTGGGAGCAAACCTATGTTGATTTATTTGTTACTTCAGCAGAAAAACACACTCAGCAGCAGCAGGACAGCGAGCGTACTGATGACCCCCCCCACCCAACCCACCCACTGCAGAGGTTTCAGAAGGGGGAATTACTATCTTTCTCTGCCTTCACAAACAACTCAGCCGCCCTGCTTCAGCTACAAATTAAGGTCCATCTTCAAAAGTCAAGAAGCAAAAGGTGGAACTGATTTCTGAATGACATGAAGGACTGATGTTCCTTTAATGCTGCACGATATTTGACGTAGTTTCCAAGTCGTGCTAAAAACTGACCAGTTGTGGTGCTGTTAATCAGTCGTATTGTGACTCTCTGCGAGAGATTTCAATCAATCGTAACTCAGCGGCTGCTCCAAACCAACCTGGTTCGATCTCAGCAGCTGATTAAATTCTACCCCCTCTGTGTATCTGATGTGTACGGGACATCAGCAAAATGGGCCATCCCCAGCAGGCACTGGGACCCTGCAGTGGAATAACTCAATGCAGTGGTTTCCAACCTTTTTTGGATCGTAAGTAAGAAAGTAAGTAATCTTTATTTATAGAGCGCTTTTCACAGGTAAAAACCACAAAGTGCTGTACAAACATTTCAGTATCATCCCGTCTAAAGAGAAGATGAAAGAACAGTCACAAATAACATGGGAGACAAGAACTGGAGAACTGGTTTCTGGTGATCCTAAATACATTGTTTTTCTAGAATCATTAACCACGGGACGTGATGTTAAATTGCCCTTTGTGCTAAAAGATGGTAGTCACGTGAGGTTTGGAGTGGAGTGGGAGCTGTGTCTCAGATATGGGAAGGATGTACATTTTGGGACACATCAGTCGTGTTCCTTTGAATCAGGGGGTGTTTTGGCCTTTTTAACCCTAGACACCTTCATCAAAGGTGGCCAGCTACAGGGTGATCAAGCCTGAGCTTGCATCATATAACTGTTTCCCACTCTCTCCTATCTGCAGCTTTGGGCCACTTCACACTTGGTCGGTGTCCTTTGATCTTTATTTCTATGGAAAGTGTCTGCTCTTTGATCTCAACTTAGTTTTTGATCAAGCTTGTTATACAGTATTACAAATACAGAGTTGCCATATTGGTAATAAGTTGCGCCAGCTCAGATATTGATATATTAGGCTTTATATGATCAGCGAGTTTAAAAAAATGATCACCGATCCGATCATATGAATTCAGGTCAGGGTTTTTTTTTTTTTTTTGAGAACGACAGAATTCCTTTGGTACTACCTGATAAAGATTTACGGGATATCCGGCGTTTGAAGTTATTTAAATTTTTGTCAATTACTAGACATTTTAGGTAACCCCATTTAAACTCCAGGCGACCCCAAGGTTAAAAAACCACCGACTGAATGCTATAATTGCCAGCCTAGTTACTTATTTACACACACACACGCATCACATTCATCCAGCAACGCAGGCTATGATTAAAGGCTCCAGAGTCGACGCTTGCTGACATGCAAAGTCTAAATGAAGCTGAAGTCTTCTAAAATCCACCTTTCACAGAGTAACATTTAATACGGCTAGAAATGTAGGATTGGGATAAGGAATCGCCACACAAACAATAAAAAGGAAGGATAGGCAGAGGAAAAATGGATGAAGACATTCAGTAATTATCCTTCTCCGAGTTAAAAAGCTTTCATTTGACTGGAACAACTCAGCTCGTCTACGCTATTTTTACCTTTGGAATTCGTGAAATGATATCAGGATACTTGCTGGTGTTGTCTTCCTGGTTGCGGCTAAATACTCGAACCTCTCCGCTCTCCAGAATGTGAATCTGTTGAGGAAATAAAAGCAAACACCACCACTATTTATATGAAGGATTAAAATACAGGTGTTACAGTTCAACAAAGGAATTTTGTGATTTAGCCCAACAGATGGACCAAATGGATGATGGAAAATTAGGAAAAAACAATAACCATTATCTTCTATTGTTTTTAGTTTAGTTTTTTTGTTTTTACTGAAATGACACAGATGTAGGTGGGAAGAAATACAAGCCTGTAAACACATTTCTTTAATGTTCAAACTGGAAGAATCCATTGTGTTTTCATAAAATTCCACCTGCTGCTCACTGCTTTACATGCTCCACTGACTGACTTGTGTTTTGGTCATTGGATTTTCATTCAGAAAAGGGTATTAAACTAAAACATGAGTGGTTATTGGATTTTTATTTTAAAAATGTAAAATCAAAGATTGAAATTCAAGGCATTTTCTTTGCGAGTGTCAAGAAGGGATAAACAAAACTTTAAGAAACAGTTGATTTTCATTACCATTATCTAAAAATGTTGGAATGTTAGAAGTAGGGTTGTCAAAAGTATCGATATTGAAATAAGTATCGATATTAAAACGTTGTGTCTTGATACAATATTAATTTGCAAAGGTATCGATACTACGGTAAACCCCACCCTCTCTCTCTCTCTTCACACACACACAGTGCGTTGTACACTGCTCCCCTCCCTTGAACATTTTTGTAACATTTTACTTCAAGCTTTATACATAAGGCTGATATTATGCTGTCATTAGCATGAATAAGGTGTCATGAAGGTGTTATTTTTTTTTTTTATGTTTTTAATTATTTTATTTTTTTATTATAATTTCTTTTTTCCACCACAGTTTTTTTGGACTTTTTCGTGTTCCGTCCTTGTGGGTTACCGTAACGTGACGTGAGCCAGCCCCGTCTTTGTTTACATGTGTTTACCCTTTCACTAGGCTATACTGTATGTGTGCTACAGGCATGTTTAATTTTTTTATTTGCACTATGCTGAGATGCTAAGGGAAGAGTTTTTGTCTTTTTTTATTGTAATGTTATATGTTATAAAATATGTAGTTATCTGATTTCTTAATCAGAAAATTTAAGCTACTGTGAAGTTGCTGTTGCACTTTTGCTTAAACCTCGGTTAAAGCTTGAAATAGTTGAATGACAGAGCCTCATTTACTTTTTATTTTGGGATTGTTCTATGCATTTTAACTCTTGAGGACAATCACAGCAATAAAGTTGCACTTCCGTCAATATATCCGATGTCTGCAGTCATTTTTAAGTGCATTGAAAAAAAAAAAAAAAAAAAAAAAAAAAAATCAAATCGAAACTCAAATTTTTCTTTAAAAAAAAAAAATTTAAAAATCCCCCAGCCCTAGTGTTGTCATAATAATGACAGCGTAATTTCAGTCTTATGTATAAAACTTTATGTAAAGTGCTACCAAAATTGAAGCATCATGACAACAATAGTTAGAAGAAAAAACAAAACAAAAAAGCCAGTTTTTTCATCTTGTGCCACTGGAAAATGCTGGTTTCAAAATAAGAGCGCGTTTGAAGATGGCGATGTGTAGGAGAGAAAGAACTTGGGCGTTGCTGTGGAACAGCATTTGATGATAGGTTTCAATAGATCAGTACGTTGTTTTCAGAAACAATAAAAGAGGGTGTGTGAGGAAAGAGGACATGATTACAGAAAAACCTCTTTCACCCCCGCTTTTATGTGGTTTGCGAGCGATTTCTGCAGATGTTGAGCCTTTCGCCCCAGAAATGCTCTTTTAATGCTGGTATTTTACACTGTTGTGTTTTGGGGGTTTATGTTTTATTGTGCAGCACTTTGGTCTCTAAATAAATTGGATTGGATGAAGACACAAAGATGGATTACTACTTCTTGCCTTCTCCAACAACTTAACACATATTTGCAGCGAGTAAGTCACAGTTGGACATCACTACTAGTGTCATTTCCAGGGACAATGAATGGAGAAAAAGCCACATTTTATATTGTGTACTCAAGAACTAATCAAATAATCCACAGGTTCCTGCATCCATATTTCAGTTGACACCATTGCAGAAATAAACACTGGCAACCACGAGATTCAAACCAACATTCAGCTTAATGCAATGTGTTTTTTTCATTTATGAATAAATGTAACAGAATGGTTCATGGCCTGCTAGTGCTACTGGTGTCTGTAAACCGTCCCATCTTACTGCATATAATACTAAGCTATTATAATAATGGCCTATATAAGGGGCAGTGAATCCTCAAATCAGCTGTGGATGGCACTTTCACAACAAACCGCTTACATCACAACTCACATTAAAGCAGCACACACACCCACGAGAAGCACTTCACAACGACTCCAACACATCTCGGCATGGAGTATTAATATCCTTCCTTCAGTCAGCCTGAGCACGATGTTCATTCATTTACTCACACATTGGCCGTGTGGGAGCCTTTGACGTGTACGAGCAGCTTGGATTTAAAAAGCTCGAAAGCGAACAGTGCTTATTAAATCTTAGTGAAGCTGTTGCTTGGAAATAAGAATAAAATGCACACAAAGTACTCGGTATCTTTCAGGGTTGGGATCAATTACATCTTTCAGTTACAATTCCATTTTCAATTACGACTACAGTGACCAGCAATTTTTTCCATTTTTTTCTTTTTCTCAGAAAGTCAATTACAATTACATTCTCAATTACTAAACTTCAATTAGAATGAATCACAATTACTGAGTCTGAAATAAATAACCTAATAAAGATAACTTTCCTCTTGTGTTAGCTTTCTGTTAGCATCTCTTATGATAACGGGTCCTAGATCTGCTGTAAAAAACACTAAAAACTAATATATGTCATCTAATTTCTTTCCTATGTTACTTTGTTAGTAGAATCTTTGGGTGTCTCACGATTCGAATCTGAGGGTCACGATTTGATTCAAAATCGATTTACAATTCAACCGATTCTCCATTTAAAAATTGATAGAATACGTAGTGTGTTAAGGCAAATTATGGCATCAAAACAATACAGTTTGTACAAGATAATTTTATATAAACTGATGATGTAATCACACAAAGGCAAACTTAAGACAAAAGGTAACATTTATTCATGCTAAACACATAAAAACACACACACACTCCTTGTGCTGTCTATGTCATACATTGTAAGTTGGGGTCGCTGTTGTTTCCAGTTGGGATCGTGTCAAAGGCTGTAATGGTCTGGATGAGTTTGTGTGTTATGACCAAACACTGTAGCATTAGTAGTTGGAAGTCGCCATCTTGAAAGCCCATGGCCTACTAGTCTCTACTAAGTTATTGTATTAATAATACGTATTTGTATGTTCAGATTACAATGTTTCGTGAGTAAAGACTCTAAACGAATCTACTGAATCAGAGTTTTTCTTTGGGAAAAAAAATATATATATATATATAAAAAAAAAAGATATTTGAAGTTAATGATTTATCGATTCAGAATTGTAGATGATCAGAATCACGATTCTTATGTGAATCAATTTTTCCCCCACCCCTACTTGTTAGGCTTACTCGTGAATGAAATTATATGTTTTAATATTTTTAGTGTGGGTGTCTGAGCTTTTTTGTTAAAGTATACCCCTTGATATACCCAGCATGTGCAGACAATGTAAACAATAAATAAATAAATATATCCCTTGATTTGATTTTTTTTTTTTTTTTTTTAATGGTTAAATGTGGGAAAGTTTGATATGAAACATATTTTAATAACTGTTAACTACATATGTGTAGAAATGTAACACGGTTCCCCAGTTTTACGTTATATCATGATTAACAATTTTTATAGATTTTTTTATGGCAAATTGCAATTACAAAGTTAATTATCTAAACTTACGATTACGAGAGCAACAGCTTTTTAAAATTACAACTCCACCATAATTGCAATGAATTATCAATTACGTGATTACAATTATAATTGATCCCAACCCTAGTATCTTTGCTCAGATTTATGGATTTTCCTTTGCCAACCTCAGTACTTAATGTCGTTTTACATTGAATATCTATCCAAGCAACACATCTAAATTTCTCATTCAAAGTTTCTTTCTCCTGATTTATCAATTCCTCTAGTCTTTCTTAAATAATCTGTGGAATTTAAACTTAAAGCTTTGAGCGGTTTTGATTTATTGGCTGCCAAAAAAACAGAGGCTTTTGTGGCTATTCACAATTGCACACACTGAAACCTACACAAAAGTAGTGTAATGCGAGTCCCCCTGCTGGACTGTGAAGGCAATGATTGGTGCAGTGGGGCCACAGGGAGAAAGACACACACACAGACACACACACACACAGACACACACACAAACAGACACACACACAAACAGACACTTTCCATTTCCGCCTCCCTCCATACATCTCAGATCAAAGGCCCTTCATTGGTATGACTGACCAAAATTAACAATACAACTAGAGAGGGTTTACATTACAATCACTCCCATGCTTGTGTCTTTTTATGTCTCACACATTTTTCATGCTTCTTTGCCTTTTTTTTTTTTAATTTATTCTTCCTCCACGCCTACTTTTCTTTCCTCAATCTTGTTTCATTTACCATTCCCAACATTTTCACTCGCCATGGCCCACAGTGACGGGAGCAACTTGCTATGCCTACAGGCCTGGATTACAAACAGCACCACTTTTATATTTGAAAACTAAGCACACGCGCACACGCACACACACACACACAGTTGAAAACAACTGAAAGGCATTTGCCTGCAAAATTCAGCAAGGCATTGTGGCTGGTTCCAAAATGCACAAGAAAAGCAAAGACGCACCTGTGCACGTTCGCCGTCGTACTTGTACTCGCAGGTGAACGCCGCCTCGTCAAACTTTTTCATCACCTCGCCAACGCCTTTGGTGGGATGAGCCAACATGGGCCTGAGAGGTACACCTGGAAAAGTAAAATGTTTGGGGAAAAAATTGGAAGCACTAAAAACTGCAGGCAGCAAAGGAACAAACAGAATTCAGGGGCACTCATTTTCTTACATGAATTACAAACAGTCTGGAAAGCAACTGCTTTTTTTTCCCTGGAGAAGTTTATTTCATTTACAGCTCTTATTTTATTATTATTTTGAGGAAGAGGAGGAGCACTTTAGCTGAAGCAAAGGGGCCTCTCAGTGGCTTGTTTGCAGACAAACCAAGAAAATGTGAAATCATCTCAAATGGCACAGTCCCACATGGTGCGTGTATTTTTATTTTTTATGCGGCTTTAACACTAACGTTCCGACTTGCATCCCATGGAAACACGCAGATTGAGTTTGAAACGCAGGAGAGAAGCAATTTATTGAAATATAACAGACAATTATTTTCATTGTGGTTTCTATTAGAGACTGATGGTGAAATTAAATGATGCAGCGTGAGATGAACACAGCTCTGGATGATGATTTTCTTTCTTTTTCTTTTACTTTCCTAATAGCTGCTGGATTTATCATAATGACACACAATGGCCTACTTAGCTTTCTCATTTAGCACAGTTTGGGTTAGTAACTTATTAATTTCCAATCTTGGCGCCAAAGCACCTTATCACAAATAGCCTGACGACACTGTAATTGGGAGTTAATCTGTAGTTTTAGCCGTATCTTTGATCTCTGTGATAAATGACGACCAAAATAACCGACTCGCCTTCAGTAAATGAATCCATACACAAACACAGATCCTATAATCTTACAGCTACATGATTGGCCACTTACCTGGGGTGAGCTTGCAGCGATTGGGTAGTTGGTCTATGCCCTCTTTTAGCAAGACAGGGATGATGATGTCATAATTGGGCATCTCGCTGATTGGGACGGACAAAAAAGAAAGTTTGGAGAAGAGAAGCATTTAAAATGATAGCTTAAAAAAACAAAACAAAAGGCAGAATATGTGAAGGAGAAGCCGGGACGCGACTTTGTGGAAATCGTAGATTGTCCCAGTTTGTTTGAGGCTTCAGTTACCAGTAAGTCTGCTTGAGAATTAGACTCTTCCCCTCGATCCAGGCTCGCTTGCTCTCAGCACTCATTCCTTTCCCAGCGTCAACCTCAGCAGGAGGGAAACCTAAAAGGAAGAAGATGAGGAGGGAAAACTACATTTCAAACAGATCGGTCTAAACACTTCAACATTTTTTTGACCAGATATTCAATGGGAGGAAAGTTCACAGCCACTTCAAATGCTGGAAAACATAACTTACAAAATCTCCACGTGTAAAGCTACACTTTAATAAATTTTTCTTGGTTATGCGATTTTATCGTCAGCTGTTGAAAAGCTCGCCAAGAGCCTGGTGACAGACAACGTCTCCACAACACAGAATAAATGATGGAATTCACTTACTTGACATGATACATTACGAGTCAGAGAAATTCAAAGAAATGTATGTATTTTGAAGACTATTTTGTTTCTTTATCTTGTTATTTTGTGTAATCTGGTGTGACTGGGGTAAAATGCCACCAATTTTTAAGGGTGGGGGGGTTGGTGTACAAATAAATAAAATACTGTCGATTACTCACAAATCTATCAGATATCTGTACAGTACGTTATAATTTGATGTGAAAAAGGTGGAAATAACAAAACACCACGATCAATATACACACCAACAGTGATTTATCTTCCTAAATGCTTACTTATTTTCATATTTTCACCAGCGTTTATTCATTTATTCGTTTGTCTGTTGACAGGATTTCGTCAAAAAAGTACTGAACAGGTTTTGACAATGTTTTAACCAAAGATAGACCTTACACCATTGAGGATTCCATTCAATTTTGTAGGGGATCAGGATTAATATAATGATTATGGATTTGTTTTTTTAAGAACATTTTTAAAATTTGAAAAATCTTCATCATTGGCGAAGTTTCAAAATGCATATATCCGATTGTGAATTTCAAATGAAAGCTAAATACGTCAGTTTATATTCTTGATTTACTGAGCTTATTTTATTGTTTTGCTGTCGTTTTTACCTATTGTGTTCAGCACGTTGTGTCAGCTGTGGCTGTCTAAGTGTAGTAACTGGAAGCTGGCTTGTAATCAGAGGGTCACAGGTTCAAATCTCACCTGGGCCATCAATGTGGGATGTTGAGCAAGTCCCTTAACGCTAACTGCTGTGCGCTACACTTGGGGAAAATGGGTTGAAGCAGAACCAAGTAACTTTTTCACCTTAAGGCAGACATACGCTATGCAATTTTTGGCCCACTTTGAGCCGATTATAGACGCGTGCGTCTATTTTGTGGGATCGTGCGAGTCTCTGCTAGATCGTGTGTCGTGCATCGTGTAGTATACATGGTGTCACGAGAAGCGATTAATACCTCACGAGCAGCTCCTGATCAGCAATCTTTGGTCGTGAGAAAATCAAACATGTTTGAAATCCAGTCACTCCTCGTGAGGGTATCTCACAGTTGAAGCAGTGCCACGGACAGGTTTACCTTAAACTTTCACACTGCGCATGCATGAACACTGTAGGACCGCTGTAAAATTGACGGACTGTACTGCCCACGTCTGTCCAGTCAGCTCCTGGTCCATCACATCGCCGCCTTTTCTTTTTTAAAGCTATTTTTCTATTTTGCATGATTGCTATTTTTCGAAAAAATAAAAAAATTGGGTTTCCATACATTTGGATTTACACTATCGTTAATAATGGGGATAGAAATTTATTCCAAGCCTTTTAAGAGTGAATGATCATGGGACCATGGTCAGGATTATTGATCCAGATAACTAATATCTGATATTTGTTGCTTAGCAGAAGCTTGCACTCTCCCAGTGCCCTCATTATGGTGTACATTATTTATACATAGTGTTATTTTCCTCTGATTACTTCACTCCTTCAAAAACCTACTTAAAGCCAATATACTTAATGAAGATGAATACCAAAATATCTCAGAAAATATATTTGCAAATTAGTCTTTGGATCACAGAAAACTCCCCCACATGCCTCTGGTCTAATTGACTCTTATTAAAGCTAACCCCAGTCGTGACCATTCAGCACATATTAAGAAGCCAGGATTTAATTCCGTTTATTATGGTGTCTGAGGTGCTGGATCGGCGTGGAAGGAAGGAAGTTGGTGTGAAACGAGCAGTCAAAACTTTTTATCGAAATGAGCAAAGACAAAAAGGCATTTTACACATTTTAGGGGGAAAGAAGTTGTTAGTCCTATAACTGCATACTGAATAAAGCGATTTAAAAAGGAAACACAATCAACACCTGGAAATGTTTTACCACCTTTTGGCTTAGTGTGTAATGTTTGTGGTGTGATGGCTGGGATTTGTCACATTTAGCCTCTTCATATCTATGAAGACAAACTATTAAACAAGCTCATGTTTATGTTGGACTTTGCAGCATTAGTCAGTGATTTGTGGCTCTGTTTATCATCGGACTATTGCTTTCACTCTTTCAGTTCGATTACAATAGGACGTGATACTTGACAGCGTTGAAAAACCATTTAAAGTCACATTTTGAATGAATGCTACTCTACACAAAGAAGAAACTAATTTGATACTTCCACTATATCCTTCCCAACGCCACACTGTCTTTGTGCTCAAGGATGCTTTTTTATTGTTCACATTTTTTTTTTGTCAAATACAGGCGAGTAGCGAAGACAGATGACACCAGCTGATGATCTGCGTTTGCTAACACTTTTTTTTTCCTATTCCATTTTCACTGAAGAGAGTTTGTATTCCTCAAATACGTAACGCACAATGTGATATGCCTTCAACACAAATGGTGACAGTCTGACAAGGACTCTGCACAAGCGGATTACACTAAACCCAAACTTGACGAATGACACATGATACATTGTGCGTGACTGTTGCATGATAATGGTTCTCTTTCATAACATTCATTTCGATTAATGTTTTCAACATATACAGCACATTGCAAGCAAAGTTCCTTTCAGTAATATATTCTATCGTCTTTTCAAAAGATCTTGTTTTCCATGTTAGATAAAGGAAACTCACTTTGCTCAAATAAAACTATTATTTGCATAACCCCAGTTCTCTGAGTAATATGAGTCAGATGTCTCGCTATGGGAAATACGCCTCCGCATCATATCTCAGAAGCCCTTTCTCATAAAGCCAACTCTGATTGGCTGATGAAATGTATTCATCCGCGGCAGGTAGTCCCACCTACTATACGTAGAGTGGGCGGAGAATACATTGTGATTCAAAAACCTCTTCTCGCTGAAGAAGCTTCTCTCCACAGCAGCTGAACTGCTCACAGGTGGACCCTTCTTGGATTCCGTCGTCAAACGCTGCTGTTGGTATCCTTTTTGTGTCGACCATCTCAGGTCAACCAGTGTTTTTTCCTGCTCCCGTGCTTGAAACTGCACTGCTTTGACGCCCTCCACGGACACCATCGCATCCAGGGAGGTGGTCACCACGGATGCCAGCCTGACGGGCTGGGGTGTGGTGCACGGGATGTGATCTGTGAGGGGTTGCTGGGATGTGTGAAAAACCTCCAGCGCTCTCACATCAATTACTTGGAGCTCTCAGCTGTGTTTCTTTTGCTGAGGCATTTCCTTCCATTCCTCACGAACGAGCATGTCCTGGTGAGGACGGACAATACAACCACGGTAGAGGACATCAACCGTCAGGAAGGATTGCACTCCAGTTAGTTGCACGTGAAAGCACGCAGGTACCCCCCATCCTCACTAGGGTGAGGGAGGACAGGCACAGTCTGATCCTGGTGGCTCCGCATTGGACTGCCATGCACTGGCTGGCGGAGATTTACCGGCTGCTGTGCGCTCCCCCTTGGCAAATGCCGCTGCGGAAAGACTTACTGTCACAGGCAAGGGGCTTAATCTTCATACTCACCCAGAGCGCCTGGCGCTATGGGCTTGGCCCCTGAGTGGCGCAATCTGTCAGCCGTGGGTCTCTGTTATTTCCACCATACAGAGCGCTCGGGCTTCTCCACTAGATTTCTGTTCAACTGTAAGTGGAGGGTGTCACAGGACACATCCCTTTTCGGTGTTCCGTGGGAGTAATCTTGTCATTCCTGCAGGAGCTGATTGACAAGCAGAGGGCTTTCTCCACTGTGAAAGTCTACCTGGCAGCTTTCGCTACCTGTCATGTGGGCTTCGGGATAAAACTGCGAGTCACTCAGTTCTTTCCAGGTAACGCTAGGATGGTACTGAAGCCCAACCCGGCGTTTGTGCCAAGATTGTTGGGCTTGTGATCTCCTATTGACATCACGGCCTTTCCTGCCTCACAGAGTGAGCAGCGGCCTCATTTGTTGTGTCCGGTACGCGCTGTGCGCACGTACATAGATTTGACAGGGAGCTTCAGGAGGAGCAATCAGCTCTTTGTCTACTGGGCTCCGCCCCATAAGGGGAAGCCTGTTCCTAAGCAATGCTTGTCACGCTGGGTGGTGGAGGCAATTGCTTGGGCTTATATGAGTCAGGGTCTGCAGCCACCTGTTGGCTTGCGAGCACATTTGACCCGGGGTCTAGCCACATCCTGGGCCTTGTTCAAGGGAGTGTCTGTTCAGGATATTTGTGCGGCGGCGATTAGGTCCTCGCCCCGCACTTTTGTCCAGTTTTGCCGACTGGATGTCTCCTGCTCCGTGTGTGGCACGGGCGGCTCTCCTGTCCTGATCGGTACAGTGCTTGCCCTGCAGGCTGGTGTAGCATGTGATAAGCTTTTCTGCAATACAGGAGCTACGATATCCCATAGTGAGACATTGAAATGAATGTCATAAAAGAGAACTATAGGTTATTCACATAACCCCGGTTCTCTGAGTAATGCGGGTGAAATGTCTCACCAGACAGCCCTTCTTGCTGATTGAGTGAGAAGAGGTTTGCTTATTGAATGTATTTTCCCTCCACTTTACTTATAGTAAATGGGACTACCTGCCACGGATTAATACATTTCATCAGCCAATCAGGGTTAGCTTTATGAAGAAGGGCTTCTGAGATATGACGCGGAGGCGTATATCCCATAGTGAGACATCTCACTCATTATACTTGGAAAATCGAGGTTATGTAAATAACACAGTTTTATTTGAACAAAGTGAGTTCACTTTATCTAACATAGAAAACAAGATCTTTTGGAAAGATGATAAAAGTTATTACTGAATGGAACTTTGCTTGCAATGTACTGTATATGTTGAATAAAACCTTAATCCTCAGGCTGCTCAATTGCGTCATCATTCATTTTTAGTTTGTTTAAAAAAAAATATTGTTTTGGGTGATTAAGGACAGGATTATATTTTTCAATCACAATTACATCTTCAATTATTCATGTTCAATTACAGCTCAAGTAAGTTTATAGTTTTTCCAATTACAATTAAAATCACAATTATTTTCCCCTGAAAGTCAATTATAATTATGTTCTCAATTACTAAAGTTCAATTACATTTAATCACAATTACTGAGCCTTTAATAAATATATTATGTATATAATATAAATATATATTTTCTGTTAGCATCTCTCATAACGGGTCAGTATTGACCCATGTCTGAAATCAGCTGTAAAATACACAAAAAATATCATTCATCATCCAATTTCTTTGTTTATCTTTTGTTACCTTGTTAGGCTTCCTCTATATAAATATAGGTTTTTAATATGTTTGGTGTGGGCGTCTGTGTCTTTTTTTTGTCAGTAAACCCCTAGATTTAAATTATTTTAAAAATGTTAAATTGATCCTCAAGAGAACTGTAAACCTGATATTAAATATAGTTTAATAATTATTAACTACATACGTGTAAGCCATAGAACTGTAATATGGTTCCCCAGGTTTGCGTTTAATTACATTGTAATTGAGTTTTTATAGAATTGCCATGCCAATTACAAATACAAAATCAATTGTCTGAACTAAATTACAATTGCAACAGAAATAGATTTTTATCAATTGAGATTACAATTACATCAGAATTGAAATCAATTACCAATTATAATTATAGTTGACCCCAACTCTGCAATGTACTGTATATGTTGAATAAAACCTTATTCCTTGGGCTGCTCACTTGTATAGTCATTCATTTTTCATTTGTTTAAAAAACATTGTATGGGTGATTAGTAGAAGATCCTTTCATGATTTGACTGATGGTGGGAAACACATCCTTTTTTAAGGTTACCTTGCCCGGGCGGAGTCAAACAGACAGCCTGGCTCAGTGCAGACAGGACACTCTGCTCAGCGAGACCAATCCTCAGTTTCCCGGCCAGAGATCTGTCCGTCAAAACCACAACATGAACAGCAGTCAGCATCAATTCCTACCCCGAACACGCTTTCACATACTGGGATTTGTGTTTGTAAGTGTGCGTGCGACTGTGTTTAAGAGGGGGCTTATTCTACCTGACTATGTAGCGGGCTTCAGAAAAGCGGCACGCCACAAAGAGGCCTTTGATGATGTCGATTTTCTTATTCATGGCCTGAGGCAGCCGGGTGAAAATTGAGATTCACAGAGGAAGAGCGAGAAAAAAGAGAAGGGTCACCAGCGAGTATAGACTGTATGCTCAATTTAAGAAGAACAAATCAATCTAAATAAGAAAAGGAAGCGGAAGGACAACATGATTGCATTAATAATTCAAACCAGGTAACTCTTATTCACAGGCGGAACATTTAGACTCTTCCGTCTGAAGTTTACAAACAAACAAAGAAAACTTCTTAGCTGAAACACAATTACATAAACATGTCCCTTCGTTTCCCTCGCTCGCCTTACTACTGAGAGGCAATCGGAGCGGAAACAATATTTCCCCAGCACTGCTCTCCGCTAATGAAAATGCTTTTCTGCGACTCACCGAGTTCCCACTCATGCTGGCAATTTCCTTCAATTTCTTGAACACGCCCCCTACTGTCAGGCTGGCCGGCTGGAACATCATGCGCTGGTTGCTACGGGAACTCTCGGCCACGAGGCCCAAATCTCCTTTCTCCTGCGCCTCTGCTTTGATTTTGTCCAATTGTCGCCCTGGAAACAAGAGCAAGGTGGTGAGCAACAGTTGCCTGGCAGATTGCCGAGCAAAGATGAGTGGCGCTAATAGTGCCCCTGGGAATGCACAAGTAAACGTTGGGCGTGTGATGGAGATGACGCCATGGTATGTTATGTTACCGGTTGCTTGAGCTACAGCTTTCATCAGCACCGTCTCTCCAACGCCCAGCTCCATACCCAAGTATGCAGGACCGAGCTGGTTTAAACACAAGTACACGCAGAAGAGCAGGTCATCTAAGAAAACACACACACACATACACACAGCTTTAGAATACACAGCAAATGTTGGGGCCACAAAAAAGGTTAAAAACAGAGAAAGCATGCGACTAGGCATGTGACCATGCCTAACCATCTTATACATGCATACATACTTACAGCTATGTATACATATTTTGCTCAATATTACATACATGGTTTTTTTCTCTCTCTCGGTGTAATAATGATATGCATAAACATCTATTAATACTAGCCATATGCATTAGGGATATGTGCAATAATATTAGCACTTTAACTATACGGATATCTATTAATGCTTTTTTTTTTTTTTTTTTTTTTTTTTTATCTATTAATGCTAACCATGTGCAATAGGGCTATGGGCAATAATAATAGCACTCTAACAACTAACCAGTCCACGGATGGTGTGCAATGATTTCATAACTAACCAACCAAGCTAAAGGTGAGGTGCAGATTCTTATTTAAGACAAAATATTAGCACATTTGCACTTTTTCATCTGCCTTATGCACTTTAGCTGCAATGGTTGTTATATTTGAGTCTTTGTATTTAATTGTACCGTCTAATGTTGAAGTTTTCAATTTTTTTAAATGTACTTTTTGTTGAACACAACATTACCCTGCCAGGGACTACAGATGGAAACTAGCCTGTGGCTGCAATCTGGCACATTTACATGTTCATGTCCATTAATGTGCATTGTCCCTTGTCACAAATAAATTATTAAATAACAAATAAAATGTGGAATAACAGCTAAGTGGGACACAAACTCGCATGAGAAAATACATTAACTAAACTCACTAAAAGATGTCCTCCAGGACACAAAACAATATCTTTGAAAAATAAGCCAGCATCCAAAGCGAAAAAATAAATAAATGAAAAAAAAAAAAATCAACAAACCCACTCATCCTCTCACTTTCACTTTCAACCTGGCACATGCTTCATCATCCTCATCATCATCTCCATGATAGAGTGGCTGCCAGCCAGTCGCTTGTGTGTACCTACATCAGCATGCATTACTGGGGAGATAAAAATCAGGTTCACCTGGAGACAGCAGCAGCACCGAGCGGAACAGGTTGGACAGCGTCTCGATGTTTCTCAGCCTACCAAATAAAAACAAGATTGCTTTGAGAGGAGGAAGAGGAGATAAATGAGATTCAAGGACATCCCGTGAATACCGGGAGGTGGGAAATGAGATCTGTATGGAGCTTCTATTAGAACACCAGACCTGGAGAGGCGCCTGGAGGACTGCATTACATTATTTTTAAGATATTGAGTCAACAGCAGAAAAATGGTCATTCAAAATCACGAAGAAATAAATTAAGTATTTCTAACCCTTCTTCATGTCAGTGGAGAAAAAAACAATAAACAGGATTAAATATTCTCCTTTTCTATTTAATTTACAGAAAGTTTTACTTGTTTCACTTTTGAAATATTGACTAAACTTAAATTCCACTCCATAAACTAAACATAGGCAGCCTGAGTTAAAATATACCTAAATCCTCACAGAATTTTGCATACATAGAAACCTCTCCAACCAAAGATGCACTTACCTGCCAGAATCCTCTTCAATCTTTTCGAAGGTCCGCGCCACCGCCAGATATGGCACTCTGGAGAGTTTTAAGCAGGTAGTTAACAGACAAATCATTACTAAAGGTTTTCACAATCCCCACGTTAAGCTCAGTCAGCTCCTGAGAGCGGCTCAGAATTATAGAGACCAGCTTTGACTTGGGATAATGGGTGCTGCATCAAGTCATGATAGAGATTCAATGTTGTTGTTACAATGACCCTGACGCAGAGGTAAAAAAAACAATCACAATGCTCCACATGGTGAGAGGAGGAAAACTCAAGAACAGAAAATTGGCTCATAGTGTAAATGCTTGCATGATTGTTTTTTACAGATGCGTACACTAACACCCATTGAAGACCTTTATGTACCACATACTTTTAATGCATTTAAAACACTCCTTAGAGCTTCTACTTAAAAAAAAAAAAAAAATTCATTTTCATGTCTCAGATGAGCCACGCTTACAAAATGAAAAATTCTAACTGAAAAAGGGGGTCTGTTTAAAAGATAAATTCATGCAGAAAACATTGGCTCAAAAAAAGATTTGTTTTGTGCTTAAAGCAAGTTAAAACGCTTTTTTTTTTTTAAATATTGTTTTTTTTTAATCTAATTATAATATTGATTGATTGCTGAGGATGCTGAGTGTATAAATGGCTTGTATTTACAGTAGATGTGCTGTTCTTAATTCTGTAATAATTGTTTTAGAGTGTCAAACAAAAGTTATGAATATAACTATGGTTCTATGAATCCCGAATGACAGCCAGAGGCGATGCTTAAAGCACTGGATGTTCCCTTCGCGCATGCACAGTTCGAGTATGCATATCAACAATGTTACCTGTGACCCCTGGGTGACCCAAGAAAGGTAATAGATACCGGTGTCACCAGAGGTTCATTTCCTACAGAATCTTCTTGCGGGAACACAAGGCTCCTGACTGACATGACACTCTGGCGATCAGAGCCCCCTTGAGAAACAAAGCCACAAGGTTGTGGCCCCACACTGTGCTATTGTTGATCCTAGCATGTCGGTTCGATATTGCAGTTACAAACTTTTAAGGTGGATGGAGCCCGACCCTTATCCAGGAGAGACTGCAACAAAGCACTGGATCCTCTCCATAAGTGAAGGCGGTGAGGATTGGGATACCAAACCTGACCCCCCAACTGGGACAACAGATCTTTCCTGTTGCGGAGACAACATGGATCGCTGAAACAGAGTTTTCACAGCAGGGGGAACCATGTCCGAGCTGGCCAGAAGGGGGCCACCAGCAACAACATGTGTGTCTGCAAAATCAAAGGTAGCGGTGGAAAGGCGTAAAGGAGGCCTTTTGGCTAAGGGTGCACCAGCGCATCTTGCCCCAGAGGACTGGTGGTTTCCCTCACAGAAAATCAAAGGGGACAGTGGGTTGATTCCTTCGAGGCAAAGATACAGTATCAATCCCTGCTTTGCCGAAAAAACTCCAAATCACGCGCAACACCTCTGGGTGGAGGCGCCACTCTCCCAGTGAAGGCTTTTGACGGAGAGGGAGTCGGGGGGCAGTCGACTGCAACAGTCGGGCAGACCTGGTCCCCCCTTGGTGGTTTATGTGGAAGACAGTTGAGGTGTTGTCTGATCGCACGAGTATGTGTCTTCCCCTCAGGTACGGCAAAAAGTGCTCGAGAACCAGTTGCGCTGCTCGCAGTTCCAGCACATTGATGTGATCAATGCTGTCCTGCACAGACCACCGTCCCTTAACTGTCCTGTGCTGCCAGATGGCCCCCCCCACCCGGACAGGCTGGCATCAGTGGTGACGGTCTCGTAGTGGCCTGGGGCCACATACAATGAGACACCTCTCAACAGGAAATCCCGGTCTCTCCAAAGGGCCAAGACATGGAGGAACTGTTGTGACACACTGAGCTTCCGGTAGCGGTGCCGCTTTGCGTCCAGGTGGAAGCCGTTCGGCCACCTCTGCAGGGGGCGAAATGATAGCAGATCCAGTGGGACCACAGCTGTCATGGATGTCAGCTTGCCTAAAAGTTGCAGGAAAGAGAACGTCCCTTACCCGATGAGAGGTTGGCTGTGACCTTATGGACATAGACTCATAGCAGGTTGGGGTTAGAGTAGCTTGTTCATGTGGACATTGCCGCTATCCTTAACCTCAGACCAAAGCTCATTTTCATTTCTGGCATTTTAAGTAAGTTCTGGTCTGCCTGTACTTTGGAACAGGCACTCAAAGCAGCACCCAGAGGTTATATAAAATTGTATCATGACCGACACATCTCTAACTGGTACACACAATTCCATACACACACACACACACACACAGAGACGTCTGCATAGCTTTACTTCATTGCTGCCAACTGTGGGGAAAGCAGGGGTGGCAGTGCCTTGTATTATGGTGGCATTTGCCACACTACTCCACTCGCATCGTAGAGCATCGTTGGCATGAAGATTGTAACATATGAAAAATCAGAGGAAACATTGAACGCACACATGCTGCGCTGCAAGGCAACATGCAGAGATGGGAAATTAACAGCATGTTTAGTAAGAGATTGAGGAGAACTGCTCCACACAAAATGCTGTGTATGGATGTCTACTCTAGACATTACAGAGATAGGACAGGCCAGATGCGGACCGGGGGCCACCTACTGAGTACGACTGCTATAACGTATAAATATACAATATAAAGAAAATCTAGAACCCCATTTCTCAGCATAAATATATTTCCACAAATATACTAGAATAACCATTTCCTTTATCAGCATGTCAGCTGCTGCAGCTCGTTACAATGAAATGGACAGACCTCAGATAATTCTGAATGTAGAAATGTAAGACGTTAATAAAATTAGGCCGAGACATAACCTTCCGCTCTGCGCTGCGTGCTTGGCGGATAAGTTATTCAATGTTAAATGCACTCCAAACCTTTTTAGCAAGTTGGGTATAGTCACAAATTAAATTAGAATCTCAACAGCAATTTGTCATATTTAATTTTCAGTAGTAACATGTGAAAATGAAAGCAAGAGGGCCAAAAACATCATAGAGAGGAGCTGCTAGAGTGACTATTACACCTCATGAAATAATAAGAAATAAGTAAAATGACTATAAGTAGAATCTATCCAGTGGATCGAGGTTTCAACTCTTTATGAGAAAATGTTATGATAAAATCATGTGAATAACTTAAAAAGCAGTCAAAATTGAAGACCAACATTAAAATGCTGCTTGATTTGAGACATTTTGAAAATTCGAAAGCTGTAAAACCGTGAATAAATCCATTCAGCCTGAGTGTGATTACAGTCTTGAGAGGGTTAACCTTGTGATGTTTAGTTGATTGGAGTTATCTTTCCTTGACAGCCACAAGTGGTGTGAGACAATGAAATTTAGATGAGGGAATACATGTCGGAAATTTCTGTCCACTCTTGATTCGTGGCAATTTTCTGGCAGAGAATTGTCCATAAAATTCCATCACAAGTCATGTCTAAATGAATACAGAGACAAGCTGTTTTCCATTTACTCCTCTAGTTCCTGAAAAATCACATCACTGCCCATAAGCAAAAAGTTTATATTGTCAACTGAGTTCAGGTGAAAGTTTACAGTGAAACGCTCATTTTGGAGTTCCAACAAACACTTGTTTCCCAAAACTCTTTTATAACCTTAAAGAACAGCAAAAAATCTATCTGCGTTTAATGCAGAAATTTCAAATGCTGATATCGCATAATACTCCCGTATTCTTTGAACTATAAGTTGCAATGGAGTAGAAGTCGCATCACTCAAAAAATGAGTCGTGAAGAAAGGAAAAGAATATATATATATAAGTCGCTATGGACAATTAGTCACATTAATTATCCCCAGCCACAAAGTGTGGAAGGAGGATGTAGGTTTGAGCTCCATCCGTCCGTCATTGCATCTGTCCGACTTAAAGGGGACAGCTCTATTCAGAAACTGTTTAAGATAGAATAATAGGGATGTAAAGATTCACTCAACTCCCGATACGATTCGATTCACGATACGATTCTCTCACGATTTATTTTACAAAATGAGACTGTAGACAAATTTTTTTTTTGGGAAAAAAACTAGAAAATACGGTACTATTTTCCTTTTATTTTTCATTGTCAAAAGAATTCCTTGATAAACTATTCAAAACAATGCAATTTAACTAAAAATAAATCTTGAATGAAATAAATAAAGGAATAATACAAATGAAAATGAAGCCTATTAATTTAAATTCTGGTTCTATAATAAAAAATGCAAAACTGCATAATAGTTCTTTTTCTTTTTAAAAGTGCAACTGAAAATGTATTTTGTGCCTTAACAATTGGACTTTAAAAAAAAAAAAAAACGTGATTGCAATAATTTACGTCATATTTGTTTGGACCTGCAGAGGGCGCTGGTAACACAGTGGTCGGTTGGCATGCAGATATCTTGCAGTGAAGAAGAGAAGCTATGCTAGCAGACAGAGCTAATAGAAAAACGTGACTTTTACAGATATTCAAGTAATATTACAGATATTCTTTCGGTGCTAAAGGGGTAATGAATCATTTATTAACATATTTAAGAGTAGAAGGCGGCCAGAAATAAAGTATTAGCGTACTCCGCCCGCCGCCTACACTTGTGGATAGCGCCCTCTGCTGGTTAAAAAAAAGTACTGCGATTAAATTTTCAGAAAATTGATATTAACCGTGATACCTATGAATCGAATTTTAACTGCCTTACGATTAATCGTTACATCCCTATAGAATAACCAAATTAGGTGTGTGGCTCCAGGGTATAAATATCTTGGAGTTTGAAAATGACAAGCACAAAATTATTTTTTCTGGAGTTATTGCCCTTGTTCCATTTTTTGGACTCTGTTCGAGGTATCTTCATAGGGGACAGCTGTTCTTAGAAACCGTTACAGATAGTTATTAATTTTATATTCTGATGTGATAATTTTTTATCTATACATCTAAGTTCTTAGATTTATGACATTTAGGAATGGCATATTTTACGACCTTCAGATTACGAGATTTTGTTTGTATTGGGTCTTTCTTGGATGTCTTTAAGTTTATGTTTCAGTAATTTTTTTCTGTGGTAGGGGGGCAGTATATAGTGGTCACAAGCCTACAGCACCCTCTCACGGCTGTAGACAGTAATGTTTACTCCTTGGTTCATGTCAAGTAAATATAAATTAACATTTTAAAACATGTTAAATTTGATATGCAAGTCACACCTGACTCTAATTTGCAGAACCAGCCAAACGATAAAGAATAGTGTGACTAACAAAAGGGAAAATACTGTACTCAATTCTCAGCTACGTTTGATAATGTGGGAATCAGATTTAAGGTTAATTGTGTAAGTAAAAATAAAGTCTAGACTTACTTCTGGCCATGTTTCCAGCAGGCATGATCCACTGGGTGGTAGTTGGGCCTGGCTGGGTTGTATTCCGTCTGTCCCGAGGATGGATCACTATGGGAACAGAAACACAAAAAAATGAAGGTTACATATTTCTTCTTTTATTAACAATTAATCCATTCACCGTAGCCAACATGCCTGTTTAAATATAAAAGATTTCAACAGGAGAGTCTAACAAATCAATCAATATTTTCTGTAGCGAGATTGTGAAAAGAAGTTGAACTAATTATTTGAAAACTGCCAGTTACCATTCAAAGGCATTCATAGGCAACATCAAATTTATTCTTTAGTTAGTTTAGCCTTTACAGAAGTAAATGTATGATCTCAGAATGTTGATTTGCTCTGAACACAATTAAAAAACCTTGACTCGCTTCTAATATTAGCACAAAGGCTGCAATCTCCTATTTGTATTCAATGTCCATCACTCCTTTCCTGTCGCACAAAAGGCAGTAATGAAATATAAATAGAGAGATGAAAAATGTACTGCCTCATTCTTCAGACTAAGTGTGGTCAGTGGCCGTGATGGTTAACATGCCCTCAAAATAACAAAGGAGCATCGTGCAGCTGCAGATGCTTTATTGAAACATTTGGCAGGAGCCTTGCATTACAAATGGCTGGTTAAAATGATTTAGAGCAAATGAAAAAAAAAACACCAATAGGCTTTAGGTTGCAGGAAATCCTTAAGGTAAAGGCCAAAACCTGTTTGTTTACGCCCACACACTTGCAGTTACATAAAGCTTTTGTGCACAACAACAAGCTGAAGAAGGAAACGAAATAGTCTTCTGTCCTCTGAATGAAAAACATCTTAAGTAAACATCTGAGTTATCCTGTTCGCTATGAGATGAGCTGCTGGTTGTGTCACAGAATAAGTCTCTAAAAGTCACACTTTTAAAATGTTTCCATGTTCTGAATCTGAAAGAGGACATTTCTTTGGTGCAAACATAAGCCTAAAAAGTGAAACATGCATCTGTACTAACACGCTGTAAATCTTAAGTGGAAAATGTACAGCACAATAGAGGAAAGACCTGTGTGTCCATTAAATTAACCAAGTACGACAAGCGATATATGAGAAAAAGAATCGGACACTGTGGAGGAGCTGCAGAGATCCACAGCTTTTGTACGAAGATCTACAGACTGTGCAACCAACAAATCTGGCCTTTGTCAAAGAGCTTTTAGAGAGAAGCCACTATTTAAAGAAAGTCCTGTTTTGATTTTGAACCCCTACCCTGTGATGTCTCCCCATACCAGCTTAAGGGGCTTTTCTGTTGTTTGTCCTTTTTTAATCGGTACCGTCGTAATAACTGTTCCTTAATAAATGCTTATAAACATGATACATCATACTTTTGAGCATAGAACAGTATTTCTAAAGCAGAAAGAGACAATGTATTTAAACCACAGAAAGCCATGACAATTCAAATTATCAATGTTGCCCAGCATGACTTTATAGTCTTTTATATCAATGTATAAGATCTTTTTAATATAGATCTACAGAAATGTAATTCAAGCTTATGTCAAAAATGTCAATTGAAATGTTTCTCCTATAAGTTCAAACCTTTTTGTAGGAGTGTTTCAAGCTTTGAAGTATTCACTTCAAAATCTGAGCAAATGATCAAAAAACCATATGAATAATAAAAATGTTCTAGTTGTCACATTTGTAGATTTCTTTCCTCTTGTGATTCTGCAACAACAGTTGCTACTAAATACATCAGACCATAAGGGGAATTTCTATAGACTGAGACATAAAAGCATTTTTTTCCACTCCCACACAGTCTCTTTACCACACAGACAAGGTCAAAGGGACTCCATCACAGAGCCAGTTCAACGATAAATCTGCAACCTTTTCCAAATTGCAAATCAGTAACCATGAATTACTGGAGTGCACACAACAGCTATTTCACACAACTTTGTTATTGTCACGTTAAATTGGAATGACTTTCCATCCCGCGTCGAAAAAGGAAACGCTGAAAACAAAACAGAGGTCATGGCTGAGTGTTAAAGAGAACATATTATGAAAAATCCACTTTTGCAGTTTTTTTGATCACGTATGAGGTAACTTGTGAGTCCACCACACAAAATGTGAAATAAAACCATCCAATCTTTTGTTTGTGCTCTGTCTAGGTCTTATAACACAGAGATAATTGCTCCGTTTCAAATTTTCTACATTTGTGACGTCACATGTGAAATCGGGAAAGAAAATACCCTCCCCTCCGATGGCAACTCCACCCCTAACTTGATGAAAACGTTTGCATAAGTCCGCCATTGTTTTTCACACTGAATGCAACTGTAGCGACTGCACTGACTTCAGTCGCCCGTGATGAGTGGCTTGAACATAGTAGTGCTTTTTGGTCACTCCATCTGTTCATCGCTCCAATGAACAGTGTGTGCGCGTGTGCATGTGTGTGTGTGCGCGTGGTCCTGTATCAGATACAGATAAGATCTTTTTCAATGCAACCTCAGAGTGAACGGTCAAGGAGGATTTAATGCGCATTTGATATGGTGTGAACAGCCTGCTGCACTCATGGAGCAAAGAGGGACAGGGACATTTGTTTAGCACCCACTGTTGAATCAATCCTTTTTCTGCACAAGAACATGGATTATCCTTATATATTTTATACATGGAATATGTAAATAAGTGCACTGTTTGTTGGGCGCTTTTTTCCCCGTGCGCTGATCTGATGTTGACATTAACAGTTGTCTGTTAATGAATACAATGATTACCACTAAAACAAGTGTAAAAATGTCATCTGTATGAGGAACAAAAAAGGTTTTAACTGTCGATTTCAGGTCGGGTGCGGATATGAATACCTAATGTCTGTCGGACCTGTTGGTTTCAGTTTTGCTCTGTCGAGTTCGGGTCAAAGCTTGAAGGTTCATATCATAAGTGGTCTGTGTTTAAAAGCAAATCGACACCAAAAAAAAAAAACATTGTTTGGTTGAGTTTTCCTTTTTCTCACCACCCTCCTCTGCACCTGCTCATTCATTCTCTGGTTCCACTGCACAAAAACTTTGAGACAAACGCAACAATGCACATGTGGGTCACATTGGAGTCTGATACAGGTCACATTTTAAATGGCAATGTGAACAGACAGACAAGAAAATCGGTAATGAGCATTAAGGCTTGCACTGCGAACGTAGCTGTGTGCCACTTCGCGGAAGACAGGGGTGGGGAAGGGGGAGGTCTATGCAAATCTAGGGACACACCCCCAAAACAGAGCGCTCTCACAGAACTCATTTTTACAGGGTGTTAAATCTCTTCTGTTGCTTAATTCATGTTATGTTTTGACCAAACACCAGCACAGATGTCATTTAGACCATAGGGAACTGTTTTAAAAGGTGAACATTTTGTATATGTCCCCTTTAACGATCATACAAATATTTAAACAACAATCAAGTTTGAGAAAATAATGCACACCTTTTACACAGTCTTACCTCTTCTTGTCTTTACTCTCCTTTTCTGTACTGGTCACTTTCTCCTCTCCTTCTTTTTTCTCTGTTTCTTCCATCTTTACTGCTGCTTTTCTTGGAGCTGTTGAACAAAATGAATGAATTAAAAGAGACGGTGAAGGTGAGGGTGAAGCAGGGGCTGGTGTACGGACAATGTCTCGCACTCTTCCCCCTGCTGATAAAAGCAGAGCATATTTATGGGCACTTTTTAATGCAACCACAGAGCTATGCAAATTGCTCCTTACCAAAGAAACTGCTGATTGGGGTTTTCTTGGCCGACTCCTTATCTTTCTGCTCTTTCGCTTCCTTTTGCTTTTTTGCCGTTTGACTTTTTGGACTTCCTTCCACGTCTTGGATGTCCTTTTCAGCCTCCTCCGTGTTGGCGTCAGTGATCGTTTTCTCTTCCTCAGACTTCTTTTTTGCTTTACTTTTACTTCCTGTCTCCTTTGCTTTTTTTTCTTTCTTGTTGAGACTCCTTCTGGTCACCTGTTCCTCAGTCCCCCTTTCCTCTTCTTCCTTTTTCTTCTCCAACTCCTGATTGGGGCTTTTAGCCTCGGTCGCCACCTCCATCTCCACCTCTTCTCCCTTTAAACCTTCTTCCATGGTTTCATCTGTGTTTTCTTAGTAAAGAGAAAGAGAAAAAAGAAGAAACTGGATTTATGAAATAGATAAATGCCAGCAGCTTTACTCCAGGCAACGCCACTCTTCTTTTATGACCTGATATTTGAAGAGTTTTGCTCAATAAACGCCCCAGGTTGTAGTTTTGAAGTCTCCTCTTCACTCAAGAGAGACAGGGAAGGAAGAAATTACTATTGACAAACCTTCAGCAGTGAGTCCCAGCAGAAAAAAAAAACAAAAAAAAACGGGGTCATACAAGCAAGGAAAGAGCCAGATGTGCAGCTTGAAAAAGTGAAGGTCTGGTGAATAAAATATAAAGTTCACACAGACATGTTCACAAAGGTGTGCTTCTGTGGTAACAAAAAAAAAAAAAAAAAAAAAAAAAAAAAGAGGCGTTTTCAGATGAAAATTAAATAATAAAATTCAAGAGTGGGGAAAAGGGAATAGGTAGACTTTTGAAAAATAAAACAGAATAGTCTCCAGCTTTACTCCACTTCCTTTTATTTAATAGAAAATAATTTGTAGGAGGAGGCTCTGAAAATCTGTGTCAGATATTCAAAGTCACCCCAGATGTACAAGGAAGAAATGTCATATGACTGAGCCATGAATAGCATGTGTGTCAAAGTGAATATTTTTCACATTCATTTTTGTTTAATGCGACAAAGAGGTTGCACTTTTATGACAAAAAAGGGCCAAAACTTGTCTCAGAGATTAAAAAAAAAAAACTCCCCTGAAGCAATTTTATATTCAGACAATCCCAAAACCCAAACTATAAAGAAGCAGGGCCGGTTGTAGGCAGGCATATATGAGAGGGCAGTCAGAAATGTGAAGTGGGCATCATATGTACACATCATGCTCCAGCACTTTGTTTCCCCTCTGCTTATAGTAACAGAGTTTTCTTCATTGAATTGGGTTGTTCACCATGTGTCCAACCCCTACCTAGAGAAGAGGATTGCACTTAGTCAGGCCTCTACCTTCAGACCAGTCCAACTTGGGTGTCCCACCTGAAGTCTAAGGTCCTGCTGATATAGCTGTCTCTTAAGGTCACTGAGGCACACAAACCCCCTGACCACAATAAGGTGGTAATCCCTCAAGGGGGGAAACTGAAAAATAAAAATTAAATTAAATTAATAAAATATCCTTCATTTAGATTTTAATCAACCAACAACATAACGTATATGTTAACTGAATGATTGTGATTTTGGTTCCGTGTTGAGTTCACCCAGAGGGAGGGGCCTTGGGGTCCTCTGGGGTTTTGGTGAAACTGTTTGGGTCAGATGGGAGTGAATTTGAACAATAGTGGCTGTTTCAGTCTCCCTTAATGGTGACCAATCCCCTCTTGGCTCTGTCATGGTCGCCATTGAGTATGGTCTGGTGACAACAGGGGGTGAAATGGGCTCGGAGGTGGGGCCCTGGCCACCTCTGCTACGGCCCTGGAGAGAGCTGAAATGTGCACCTCAGCCCTGGTGGTGATGGTGGGATATGGTTGGGTTGTGGGGTGTGGCCCTCTCTGGTGGTGATGAGACCCTGCCCCACCCTCTCTCTCTGTCCTCTCTCACCTCCTCCCCCTGCTCATTCACCAATTCTACACGAGATATGATGAGAGCTTCCACCTGCTCCAGAGTCTCATCCTGTAAACATATCCCCAGGTTGAGTCTAGCCCAGGATGAGGCTGTCTGGAGGGGGTCTTGCCAGTCTGCTGTGGGCATGCCCATGAGGGCTTCAAACTCAACCTCCATGGCCACCATGTAGTGGTCCTGGAGGATAAGCAGGGTGGTGTGTTCCCAGTTTTTAGCAATCCCAGTAATTAATGTTTCCAGCCCCGTAGAGAAGGCTGATCAATATTATTGTCCAAACACTTTCTTAGCAGTATTTCTCCAAATAAAAGAAAAGGTAAGCGGACCCGTAAATTACCTGCACTGCTAATGCTGTCCGCCACGCGGGGTCTCTTGTTTTGGTGGCCTTCCTCTTCCTTAATGTCAGGAGACGCCTCCCCCTGACTCTCGCCGTCACTCCTGCTCTCATCAAGTTTTCTCTTGGGAAACATCTTCCTTGCTGAAAAATCAAAGATTTAAAAAAACAAGGCAAGTATTAAGCCCTCTCACAAAAACAGGACTGTTGAGTAATGATAATAATTGCTTATGTAGCGCTTTTCATAGACACTCAAAGTGCTTTACATTGATGTGCATTATTCATTCACTCCACACACAGTGGTGGTATGCTACTATTATAGCCAGTGTAAGTACACCCTAAAACCACTTTTTTCTGCTGAATACATATATGATTAGGTATGAAGTAACATAGTTTATTGATCCTAGTCCCACTCTTCACATTTTAGTCTAAGTACTGAAATTTAGCATTTTTAGCTGCAATATGTCAGTGACTGACCTCTATGGGTTGAACACCAGCTATTGCAATTGAATTTTTGCTATTGGCTGAGATCAGATCAGTGATGTCACCAACCATCACTGTTGGCCCCGCCCCTCCTAAAAAAAGTGTTGGGAACGTTACTCTAAAAAAGTAATTAGTTATAGTTACTCACTACTTGTTCCAAAAAGTAACTGAGTTAGTAAATTAATTCCTCTATAACAAAAGTAACCAATTACCAAGGAAAGTAACTATTTGCGTTACTGTTAAAAAAAAAAAAAAAAGTTGCTATATGTCAAAGAATTCCGATTTTTTTTTAGATGCATGTGTCGTTGTGAGGTGCTTCATTAAAAATGAGGTGCTTACAACGGAGGTCGACAAAGTGTTCACTCCTGGATATAATGTACACTTCACATGCACGTTCTTGCACAATTAATTTAAAGCAGTGTTTGTATCGCCACCTTAAAAATGACAACTTTTCATTGGACTGCTTCACGCTCGCCATCTCTGCTGCTTCATCAAATCTGTAGTGGTTGTGTGTGTGTGTGCTGCGTAAAAAGTAATTAGTTAGATTACCCTGTTACTGAAAAAAAAAAAAAACGCCGTTATTCCAAGCACTGGAAACCAGGAGGAGGAACTGGTTTCCTCCTCTCTCAGCCTTTAATGGGCATTGATTGACAGCTCCATGCGGAACTGTGCAGCATTGTGGGGGCGGGGCTGCTGTGACTGGGCGTGTCTTAACTACTCTAGGAGTAACGTCCATAATCGAGGCATTTTTTAAATTTCTCCCTCGAGGCCGGTCAGCAAAAACCTGGGGGTGTATTTGCACTTTAAGGGCAATTGCTTGAAAACATAAAATCAAAACACTTCAGTCACCCTTTGCAAGATATTATGCAACAGAAAACAAACAATTTCCTCTGTAATGTTATGCAACAGCGAGTTTTGAGGCCGATTTTGTTTTTGGTTCCACATCCTGTTTGAGTTTAGTTCAAAAATTAAGTACACCCCGACTTTCTGCTGACCGGCCACTAGGAGGGAAATTCAAAAATACCTTGATTATGGGCGTTACTGCTGTAGCAGTAAGACACGCCCACTCAGATAGCTAGGCCATTGCTGTGCGCAGAGACAGTAATACACACGATGTGTCTGTACATACCATAGACAGTAAAAAGAATGAACAAGACAATCTCCCCGGTGGGGTGAAGCTTTTATTTTTAGTGCTCCCCCTGCTGATTGACTGCAGTACAGGATAGGTCTTAAACCCCGCCTCCTCAGTGATAACTGATGGGATGTGGGTGAAACTGTAAAGTTAAAATACCCATAATTTTTTTCAAAAGCTAAACTCTGCTGTGATTATTAGTTATTGTCACCCTACACTGTGTTCAAGTGCTAATTTTTCTGTGAAGTTTGTTTTAAATAAGTTCTTTGAGATTGAAAAATGGAATTTTACGTCATATTTGACGATGATTGACAGCCGCAGATCTTGCGTAACTCTCTTTGTGAATAGCAGTTACGTCGTAAAGGAAAGCCGAGACGCCATTTAACTAGATATTTGAGTTGAAATATATCATGGTTATGTACTAACCTCTATGATCTGAACAAGCCGGTGGTAGAATTTCCAGTGGGAAAGATACTTATGTTCTTGGTGTAGCTGGCCAACGTAAGTCATCAGGGCAGTACGCTAAATGGGCGGGGTGTGTTACCAGGGCTCCTCCCGCTGGACCCTACTGCGCAAACTCTGGCTCCAAAAGATGTTGAATTTGCAAGATGGAAGCGCCCCTAAGTGCAGTATTTTGGCTTCAATAACATTGAGTGAGAACAGCTGATCACAATCACGACATGAAGCTCACACACAGCCTTACAGACACCACTCTCCCACCACCCCGCACACATAGAGATAAGACATACACACACGCACAGAACGATGGGAATACGCACACTATGTGTCTGTAAATACACACCCTGTGATTAGCGCAGAATCTGCTCTTAATAGAAGCACAGAGTCTAAAACGGCACCGCTACAGCGGCTGTTTCACACAGAACACAGTCTTCCTCATTAGGCTGTCTGTCAATACTCACCGTGGGCTTTGATTGGAGGAAACCCTCTTCCTCCTCTCAACTTTTATAGGAGGGGCGGGGCCAATAGTGAAAGTTGATGATGCAGGGGAATCTTAAAGAATCCGTTTCAGCCAATAGCAAAATGTACTTGTAATAGTTGCCGTTCAACCCCTTGTGGCCAGTATATCGGACATTTTACAACTAAATACAAAAAATTAAAATACTTTTACTAAAATGTGAAGAGTGGGACTAAGATCAATCAACAGCACTACTTAATACCCAACTACATACTGTATGTATTTAGCAGAAAAATGTTGATTTGGGGTGTAGTTACTCTTTAAGGTTCCTGCACAAACAGTGGTGCTGAGGATTCCTCATCGATATTATAATGAATGCATCAACCAAATACCTTATTATTACAATTTCTTATCATGTGTAGAACTCCTTTTATGTGACGTTTTATTAAGGATGTGCATCGGCGTTGAAAGCAAACACTGCAGTCATAAAATGCAAAAAGGACAAGATGATGAAAAGAAATTGCACTGCTTTCCTGTAGCAGAAGTAGGATGAAGGAGACATAGTGGAGAAGAAGGTGCTTCTCTGAAGCACACAATGCTTCTGCAGTAATAAAATCTGTAGCTTTAAGTGGCTCAAACCCTCCCGGTACATTCTTTGTGTGACATAAGATGTAAAAGAACAAACATCAAACCGCTCGAAACATTTCCACACGCTTTTCATTAAAAATGCATAAAGGGAAAAAAAATAAATACATCAAGCTCTCCTTCCATTCAAACCATGATATGTTTGAGCCGCCGTGTAATACAACTATTAAAACATTATTACGCTAAACGTGTATGTTTCTCTAATAATGAGTTACCGAATGCAGCAAAAACAAACAGAAAACAGGAATCAGACAATCAGCAGCAATAAAAAGGCGACACACTCTGCTGGTTTCATCAGGGCCTAGTCAGCACAAGACAACACTACAGTAATGATATTATTAACCCAATGCAAATACAAGCTGAAAAATAGCATTACAAGCTGGAGGAGGGAGGAGAGGAGACCTGTTGAGATTAGTAAATTACTGCGGCAAATTACAGTATTAAGCTCAGGGAGTGAGGGGAAGGGATAAAGTGGAGAGAATGTCGTATGCTTTCAAATTGTTCTCATGTTTCATTCTCACCCCTTTGTTTTACTGGTAAATATCACTTTGTGCCACTGCTAACAAGTGTTCAAATGAAACAGCCTGAGGCAACAACACCTTAAATCATCTCCAGGTGTCAAAGGATAAAAGTGAAGCCCCTGCTTTTGGTTTGACTCAGATGATGAACACTGACCAGTTTTGCGTTTGACGATCCCAGAAGGGGAGATGGAGCTCGGGGATCCCGGTGAAGCCGAGGATGCTGGAGTAGCAGGAGTGGCCGGAGTGGCCGGAGTAGCCGGTGTGGCGGGGACCACGGGTGCGGCTGGGGCTGGCGGTGGAGACAATGGAGTGGGGGCGGCCTTAGAATCTTCCTCCTTCTGAAAATTAAAAGACGTGATGATAAGAAATAAGCATTGTGATCTCGCATTAATAGCAATATTAATCTAAAATATGTAATACGAACAAGTTCAATCTCAAATGGGCCTCAGATAATAGGCGGCAATTTTATCATTTTTGTGCCCTAGTTTGCACTTCCACGTATAATAGTATTTAAAGTTTATAAGGCACTGACCATATCAAAGCAATAAGAGACAGATATCACTCCCTGCAGGATCGTCACTTCAATTTCCTTGATTTTGTGACCAGTTTTTGTTTAATTTCGGGAAATCTAGGGAATAATTTGAGGAAAATTGTAGGATTTTGGAATAATTATGAGTACTTAAAGCTAGGGGAGGCAATTTCTTCCAGATACACTTTTCAAGTTTTTGGTTGAAATTGTCTTTATGTCCTCATAGAAATAAAGATCTTATGTGCTCTGAAAAAGGAACGAAGAAAATCTGTCATAATGTAGCAGCTGTAAATCTGCAATAACTTTGACAAATGAAAAAAAGGAACCATTTTTTTTAACCAATCACGTCTCCCTGCTCGTTCTCGACCCCTCGCATGCACAAGCTCACACTGAATACTGTACGCGTAAAACAGAGTTTTTGGTCACGTGTGTGTGTGTGTATATATAAATAAAGGTAAAGTTTATTTTATTGTTTACTTACCGCTGAATGAGACGTTTCTACACAAGCGATGAGCTGAGGTTTGCTTCTGCAGCAGCTATGCGCGTAAAGGCGGAGCCATCAGGGAGGCTACATTCACAATTATGCTAGTTTTTGAAAACCGCCTACCCTACCTTTAAAACCATTTCAGAATAAAAATGACTGCCATCATGTGATCATGGGGAAAACTGTGAGACCTGGCAAAAAATGTGCAGTTTCACTGATTGTGTGTGTTTGGAGGCACTGACATAACTTGAACTGAATTACTTGTAGGTAAAGGGAACCTACTTGAATGTTATTTATGTTGGGCATAGGAGCATTTTTGCTTCTGCCTGTTTCAGTCTTGTTATATATATTTCTAAATTGTGATTTGTTTGAATATTTTTTGATGTTAGATTGAAACAAACAATTTAATTGAAACTGTAACTAGATATTTGAAGACAGTTTGCTTGATTCAATGCAAATTATAAAAGACATGTCTGTATTCAAACCAATTATTGTGCTGTATGTCACAATGTTTTAAAATAGTAAATAGAGGTAGAGTGAAGTGCATCAATAGACAGTGACTATTGGTCAGTCTATTACAGGAAAACCTTGGTAATCTGATAATATTAACATCAACTGATGCTTAGCAAATAATTTCCTTAATGTCACAATCCAACTTACCACAAGGCTGCTTTGATTAAGTCAAACACAAGTAACAATGATGGGATCATTGACTTCGATCCATCATCCTAGACATTGTAAATTCAGCACTAAATACAGTATTATGGTAAATCATCTTGAGTCACAGCCATGTATCGACAGGGCACAACAAGGACTCAAACTGCCATCTTATTTACACTTCTGTCTAATAAATCAAGGAAGTTCTGCATGTGCGTGCGTGCATGCTTATGGAGCAAATTTCTCCCCAACGCAGTGTCTGTTCGACCTGAAACTTTTTTGACTGCGTGCACATAGGTTGAGTGTGTGCATGCATTATTTTTGACTTATTTTGTGTTGCAAAATGTTTATTTTAATTTAATTTAGCCCGGACGGCACATTCATGTTTACCCAGAAATGAAACCTATTCAGCTTTTGACCTCAGCGTGAGGTCATTTACAACCTCTTATAATCAGTAGAAGACCCTCCTCCAGTCCACAAAAGAATGTCAATATTAAAAATGTTTTTGTACTGCTAAAAGTTATTTAAGTGTGTTGCAAAACATTTATTTTCATTTTGCTTTGAGATTACGTCGTGGTACTTCCGGGTCTGGTTTTTTTCTCTCAAGTCTCACGCATTGGGCGTGAGACTTGAAAAAACCCACAGAGGATAATGAGTGAGTCCCACATGGCAACCAGGAGGACAGGTAGCGAGTCACACTCCAAAAAACATAAATTACAGAAAAATATCCCAAACAAAAAAAAATATAAAAATGAGTTAAAAAAAAAAACAACAAACATTTATCATGCGCATGGCCCATAGAATTAAACCAGGGAAATCGCACAAATTATTTTTCTTTGCACTAGCAAATATACCACTTTATAACACTACAGAGTATGTACACCTCTTTGTACATTCAACCTTCAAACACATACTCATTTAGCCATAATTGACAACTCTATTCTCTATTTAAGCCCCCACTATATGAATACATACTTTCGACAGGCACTGTACTAGTTTTTTTTTTTTTTTTTTTTTTTTTTTTTAAATCAAACAACCAAAAAATGATCAGTCATAACCTACATGAGTTTCTGTCCCATATTCATCTTCGGTGAAATGCTTTGGTCAATATTGGTACAAGAGTGAATCTATTAGCACCTGGTCACAAAACCATTGATCCAACAAAGAAGAAGCAGAGTGAGCTCACACTTAAAATAATGAAGCTTCCTTCAAACTCCTGTCCTTTGATGGACAAATAATGAGTAATTGCTCAACAAGTTCCAAGGCAAATTAATGAGGTGGGTTGGTTAGTTAAGTGTTCTCTCTGAGCATGTGGCTGATGGTCAGGTCCTTTCATTGTGTGGCCTAATCGACAAATGCATTCAGCATTGGGATTTAACACACAATTAACGTGCCTTTGTTTAACAGTGTTTACCGGGTCACCAAACAGACAATGGGGACTGATGTGCCTTCAGAAGCTCTCATGATCCTAATTAGAGGTTTTAATGGAATTTTTAGACAACTTGATGGTTTTCTCACTTTTTTTCCAGTGACTTTCAAGGACTGACAAGACAGTTGATTTCACCACCTGACAATCATACAAACTAATGTTTGTTTGTTCTAGGGTTTATTTCAATGACACCCGAGCAATTAGTCAATCCAGTTCAAAGCCTGAGGGTGAAATAAGGCAGACTAACACGAGGGATGCGCGATAGACCAAAAATATATCCCGATCATTTCTGGTATTTATCAGGGTAACAATAACAAGAAAACAGTCATCAACATCCCCAGCCAGATTGGTTGTCACAACCTTTTCCTAAATGTTCTAAATCTAAGAACTTAGATGTATACATAAGAAAATATTATCACATCAGAATATAAAATTACTATCTTAAACATCCTCTAAGAAAAGCTGTCCCCTATAAAAATACCTCAAACAGAGTAAAAAAAATGGATCAAGGGCAATAACTCCAGAAATAATCCAAAAAAAATTATTGAGCGCTTCTCATTTTCAAACTCAATCAAGGTATTGATACCTTGAAGCCACACACCAAATTTGGTTATCCTATCTTAAACGGTTTCTGAGAAAAGCTGTCCCCTTTAACTCAAATGGATGGACGGATGGAGCTCAAACCTATACACCCTTCCACATTTTGTGACGGAGGATAAAAATCGCAATACATAAAAACAATAAAGAAATAAAACAAACTGGTTCCTTACAAACACAAACTAAATTAAATACATCAAAACTAGAATCAGCTTCAGTAATAGCATTTACACATTAAAAAAGGCTACACTAGCTGCTGACTCAAAGAGCTCATGAGCTGCTATTAGTGTTATTGTTTGCAATTAATTTATATCCTCTGCTTTATAATCAAATTATTTTCTTAAAAAAATATATAAAAACGCTGCTGCTGAGTCTTGTTTATTTTATAACTGATAATAAGTTATAATAATATAATTAAACGAGATCAGGCTGATGAGTTATTCATTAATTACTGAGAGCAGTACTGACAAGATATTTGGTGTAATAATCACAATAGTTAAATTACTGTCTCATGGGACCAGCTTTGTCTTGTAAACATGTGAAATATAATTTAAAATTATTGCATTTCTTAAGTTGGGACAGATGAATAGTGACGTTTTATGCTAACATTTATTTCTATGTTGGATGGGTGTGTGGTCTTTAACCAAGTAGCGTTGTGTGATGTGTTGCAGTACTGCAGCTTCAGGTAAGCTATGACGTAAGCAGCGCTGTCTGTGTGTGTGCACCGCCGCACTCCCGTAAACAGCGCTCCAGAGAATAATAAGTTGTTGATAAAAAACTTGGAGGAAGTTTTTGCTCGTGGAACAAGGTTTTTAGGGGCATTCTTGGCTAAATTGAGGGCCAAATGGCCCACGGCCCTCATTCGAGTGTGTCGCACAATTACATATGTCATCAATGGGAATTTATTGTTTCTATCTTTGGATGACATATTCTTACCGGTCGGAATGGTTTTGACGATATACCGTACAACAATAACATAGGGGTGGGCGATATGGGGAGAAAAAAAAAATCATATTACGATTTTTTCTTTGTAAAATCACAATCTCGATTTTATCGCAAATTTTTCCTTCAGATCTTTTAGACTATTTTTTAAGTTATTTACCAGTAAAACATTAACCTAAATGGAAAAAAAGAGATAAACGATCATTTAAGTCAGGCTACTTTTTAAAAAAAAATTTTTTTGATTCATGTAAGCAATTTATCAAACTGGTTTCAAGTATAATTAACATCAAACAAAAAGGCTGACATGTTCTTTTAGTCACACACAGTCTTTTTTAATTTGTTTAACTAATGTGGTGTAGCATTAGCATTAGTGGTTACCATTTGTTATTGAGGTAACACACTCATCTTAATAAAATCCTACTTTTCTTATGAACCCCTCCTTTCCCACAGTTTGGAAAATAATATTCTTCACAAGATAAAACGTTACTGCTTTGGTTATATTAAGCCTGGGTGATATGGACCAATTTTCATATCTCAATATTTTTCCTCTAAATGGTGATAAAAAATCCATTTTTTTTAAAATATTTTCCCAATATTGTTTTACAAGAGTAACTATAATGGGTCAAAGCCAGTGGATAAAAATGCCACAAAGACCCTTTTAATAATCACTAGCAGCACAATATGAACATTTTGTGGCAGTTTTGGCTTTTTCCTTCATTAAAGCTGAAATGCGTCATTCAATTCTGTAGTGTTGCTTCTTTCAGGGCAGCTCTGAATTGCTGAAAGTAGCTTTTAAACCACTAGTTTTTAAATGACTTTCAGGACGTGGTTTTTCTAAGAAAATCAGCTTGAAGGGGTCACGTAAAAGCTGTGTAAATAGCTTCGTGAGAGCAGCGCAGCGGCTGAGCTAGTTAGAGATGAGAAATGCATGCACTGTTTGCTCAAATGTCTCTCAGTGCTTCCAACACTCAGAACCGATGGAGTTTTAACAGAGGACAGTCCGAACATCTGCACTGAGCCTCTGACAGGCAGCCACTAACGCACAGGAAGCAGCACAGCAACGTGTCAGTGCACTGGGAGGGAGGGGGGAGGGGGAGTGGAGAGTACTTCTGCACTTTGAGCACTTAATAATAACTCTTGTGTATGTACTGCTGATATGAGCCTCACTTAGCAAATTGATTGATTTGGCAAGTAAAAAAAACCTTTTGATGAGCTGTGTGTGGGCACACAGACATATGACAGACACGGCACCGCAAGGGATAACATGTGCACTACAGACTTAGTAGAGACTAGTAGGCCATGGGCTTTCAAGATGGCGACTTCCGACTACTAAGGCAACAGTGTTAGGCCAAAACACACAAACTCACCCAGACCATTACAGTCTATGACACAATCCCAACTGGACACAACAGTGACCCCAACTTACAATGTATTACATAGACAGCAAAAGGAGTGTGTGTGTTTATGTGTTTAGCATGAATAAATGCTACCTTTTGTCTTAAATCATTGGAATCAGTTTATTTAGAGTTATCTTATACAAACTGTATTGTTTTGATGCCAAAATTTGCCTTAACACACTATGTATTCTATCAATTTATAATCGAGAATCGGTTAAAACGAGAATCGATTTTGAATCGAATCGCGAGACACCCAAAGATTCACATCCCTAACAGACGGTTCTACGATCTCCATGATTTGACAGATCGTCGTCATGTTTTAATCCATCAAGATCTAACATCGTCAGATCGCATACCCTTACGATAACACATCACACATTCTTACTAAACACATTGTTGGTTTGTAAATTAAATGCCAAAAATGCTATCGTTACCTTTTCTGTTTTATCCAAGGTTTCTATTGCTTCCTTCCTCTTGGGCGTGGCTTGCTCCTTTACAACCGGCACGTCATCCTCGTCGCTATCCAGTATTTGCCGGCTTCGCTTTGTGACCTTTTTGACTGGGGATTCCACCTCCTGAACACCATTTTGCACCTTTAAGGGGCTCTTCACGGGTCTGTGATGGGGGCACATACACAGGCACAGAGGGGGTCAGATTTAGAGTTTACAGTCTAAAGATGTAGAATCATAAAAAAGGAAAGGACCCCACATTTATGAGAGGTCATAGATGACGCTCTGAAATAAGGAAAAAGCCCTGATCGCTTTCAATAATTTGATACAATAATTTATGTTATTAGGAGTGTTTAATTACCAGCACGTAATAATATTACAGTTCACTTGTTTTCCCCACCATCAAAATAAGCAATACAAGAAACTGACTTAGGTTCATTTCTCTGCCTACTGTTTAATTGTACATGTATAGAGACTAGGGATGTAACGATTAATCGTAAGGCAGTTAAAAAAATCGATTCATAAGTATCATGGTTCACATTGATTTTCTGAAAATTGAATCGCTGTACTTTTTTTAAACAGCAGAGGGCGCTATATATTTATCCTCTTGTCCAAATGCTGAGGCGGCGGGTGAAATCTGCTACTACTTTCTTTCTGGTCGCCTTCTACTCTTAAACATGTTCATAAATGATTCCTTACCCCTTTAGCACCTAAAGAGTATCTGTAATATTACGTGAATATCTGTAAAAGTCACGTTTTTCTATGAGCTCGGTCTGCTAGCATAGCATCTCTTCTTCACTGCTAGAAAAGCTGCATGCCAACCGACCACTGGGTTACAAGCGTCCTCTGCTGGTCCAAAGAAATATGTGACGTAAATACATTGCAGACTGTTTCTTTTTTTTTTTTTAAAGTCCAATTGTTAAGGCACAAAATACATTTTATGCAGTTTTACATTGTTTAATATAGAACCAGAATTTCAAATAATAGGCTTCTTCTTCATTTGTATTATTCCTTTATTTATTTCATTCAAGTTAAATTGCAATGTTTTGAATAGTTTATCAAGGGATTCTTTTGACAATGAAAAATAAAAGGAAAACAGTACAGTATTTTTTTAGTTTTTTTCCCAACAAAAAATAATGGAATATTTTTCTGTCATAATTTGTCTACAGTCCCATTTTGTAAAATAAATCGTGAGAGAATCGTATCGTGAACCCAGTATCGTGAATCGAATCGTATCGGGAGTTGAGTGAATCGCTACATCCCTAATAAAGACAAGCTTGTTTGGATATGTTGAATCATTTTACATTTGGTACAAAGAATAATAAAAACTTACTTTTTAGTTGCTTCATCTGAAGTTTTCTTCTTAACGTCCTTGGTCTTGGGTTGAAAAAAAGACCTGGGGGAAAATATGCAGATACAAAAACTTACTTTTTCCACAAATCAAGTGCAGTAAATTCAAAACGTACAAAGGCATGATTCAAACCTTTCTTTGTGATTTGTGTGAGTAAAAATGTCTTAAATCTGCAACAAATGTTCTTAGAAACGATCATTAAATTGCATTTTTGAGGAAATTTGGCGAGAAAAGCCAGACTTTGGAAAAATTGATGAGTAAATGATCTTCCCTTCACACACGCCTTGATTAATGAAAGTGTCTAATGATACAAAAACGTACCCATAGCCCCTGGGACTACGGGTACGTGGTCTAAGACGCCGCACTCAAGGATCCTTCCTTCTGCTCCCCTGGGGGGTTCAAATCCCTCTTTTGTCATGTATGTTTTTTTTTCATTTGAACATATTTAACAAGGCAAATTTCACCTTTAAAAATACAAATACGAAGAAAAAAAAAACATTTTAGGGTATTTCCTGGGTTAGGGTTAAAATAAAAAGGTTAGCAGGGTAGCTAAAACATAAATATGAGCTAAAATAAAACTGACGGAACTTTAAGTCACGTGGTGCACCTATCACGTCACATAAACTGGCCAATGAGGGGCGCTGCCTATTAATAGACTGTACGTTTCCGTATCAATAGCCACGGCACACAAAAAAAAACAGCATATACCAGTAAAAAAAAGAGGATTTATAAACTTTAATATAAATCTTTTCTACAGACTCACTATAGCAGTTAGGTCAACTTTAGATTAAACTTCCTGTACATATAAACGCAGTAGCAACACTACTTTGACAGCATGCGTTCATGACAGTGAATTCAATATGCTATCAACTGCAAAAAGAAAACAAAAAAAAATTGCATTTCAGGAAACAGTTAAGCTTAATAATTCAATATTAAAAGCATGTTGTTGCAACCAACGACGTGTAAGAGTCATCAATTAAACCAGTAACTATCTGAACTAAAACACCAGGGGGAAAGTTGTATAGTTTAGTAGCAACTTCACGCTCGTAGAGCAGAAATACTAAAACTCTCACCAAAACATGTATTCACTTAAAGTGGAACTAAGATTGAACATGTCACACGGGCATGCTATACGATATAACGTCTTCATTTTTGTTTATTTACTCACTTTGTTCAAGCGTAACTTCAAAGGACGAGACAACTAGAAGCTTTAGCCAAGTAGCTAGCATGTACTTACGCAATGCTCCGCTGCATGGTACCGTTTTGATGTTCTTTCACTTATTACAGAGTGGATGAGAACAAACGGTGAGTGATAGCTCAGGTTTCACACAGTCACAGCAGATAACTCCCGCGCTACAGGAACACAACAACACGGGAAAAAAAACGGCGGCAAAATGACGAGTCACCAAGAGATCGTCAAATGAGAAGATGATCTTACATGATTTTGATTTGGAAACACTGATGGTGGTGGTGTGAAACATGGAAAATACTTTTTCATTATTGAAGGGAATATTAAACTGAAATATTTACACATTTTTTTAGACGGGTCCAAATATGTAAGGCATTACTTCACTTTCCATACAAATAAATGAATTTTATTATAGTAAAGAAATAATAATAATAATAATAATAATAATAATAATAATAATAATAATAATAATAATAATAATAATAATAATAATAATAATAATAATAATAATAATAATGCTGAGAGCATAAATAAATAAAAAAAAATTAAAAATACAGAAAAAATAAGGATTTAAGTTCAGTACTTATGCATGTTTTGTTTTTCTATTGTTTCTTGATAGTTATCATTTTGTGGTGCCAAGAAAAGAGCTTGGATTCAAATAAAATGTGTTATTATTATTATTATTATTATTATTATTATTACTATCAATAAACATTTTGGGTGAGCTTTTGTGAACTTCTCGCAGCATTGTGAAACAGACAAGAGGGCTGATGCTATGTTTGTAAAGTAAGGTAAATATGCAGTTTTATCACGTATATGCACATTTAACACAATAGTCTTGTTTTTATTCATATTAAGTTGTTGAAAATGACACAGTTTCAGAAATGACAGATCAAAGGCATCATTCAGCATCTTTCAAGACTGAGTTACAGAAAAATCATAGAAACAAAGAAAATAGTGTTTACGTGTCACTTGTTGACCCATTTTGGTCAGTAGGTCTGTATTATAATAAAGGCTTCTCATCAAGCTAAAGCAGCTATTATTTATTTATTTGCATTTTCAGAATGTGGCAACTTATTTGCCAAGATGCCACCCACTTGGTATTTTTGGTTGAGTGGCATAGTTGGGCCAAAAAAAAAAACGTGAACTTAATGCATTGACTTTTAGTTAAAATGAGTTAATAATGTTTGGATCAGGTTTTCAGACCGAGTGGTACCTCCTCATTGCACTTCTCTCTTCTTTGCATTGGAACTGCCGGGAAAACTGTGCCGCTCTAAGTTGAATATGTGGGGTGGTAACAAGGCTACTGCCCCCTACTGTTTGGAGTAGGAAAAGCATAAAGAGAAAGGTCTGGACATGTCAAACAGATGAAGGCAAGTTCACACTTTTATTTATTTATATGTTGGTCATTGTTTACAATCCTTATAGACATTTAAATCCTAGAATAAATACAAAGTTTTAAGAAAAAATAAATAAATTACTGAAAGGAAAAAGGCTGAAGAAGCTGCTGCTGAGCAGATTCCACAAACACATTCCATACATCTCTTCCCTATGTCTCTGATCATCTCCTAACCACACTTTTCCTTCTCCGTTTGCATTTCTGTCTGCTTCGCTCCTCCAAACAAGCTCTGACTGATGCGACGGTTCAGATCCCAGCTACTGCTGCTGATGGTGCTGATGGTGGACTCCCTGGACTCTCTCATGCTGAATCCTGCTCGTGCTGGTGTGGAGATGAAAGGAAAAGGCCGGTGAAGAGCCTGAGGCATCAGCAGTGGTTTGGGGAGGCCAAGGTAATGGTGATGAAGAGGAAGGGCCGCTGTTGGAGTAGAGGTGGAGGATCATCAATCCCAGAATGCATAGAAGTCTCTACTGTGAACATATTCAGCTGAGTTATATCAAGCTTCAAAGAGTTATGAAAAGACAATGTTGTATTTGTTGCCTTTTAAATATAATTGCATTAAATATCTAGTTTTTTTCATTAATAAGGTCCAATTGCTTCAAATCGTAGAGTGAAACTGCAACTTTTGGGTGTAGAGTTTACATGTTGAGTTCAATTCAATTTATTTTGCACACACAAAAGTCCATTTTTATATATGCGTACACATACATTCGTGCATATTGATTCACATGACATTTCTGAAAATGAATAAGGAATCCACATTTTCTAAATCAACACATCATTACATCTCAGATCATATTTACATAGCATTTTTATGCCGTAATGAAGATACTGTAGCCTAATCCTAAACATAATTTGGCATTATTTTAAAGTGACCTAAATCTGTGAATCTAATCACATATGAATTAATAAACAGATGATTGGTGAGAACATAGTGGTTTGCATTATTGGTTATCTGTGTGACTTTTTGTAGAAACATTTCATAATAGCTTGAAACCTACACCTGTAATATTCTAATATATCATATAAGGCCTAGGTTCCCAAAGTAGGGTACGGGTACCCCCAGAGGTACGTAAATTGTCATAGGGGGTACGTGAATAAAAATTTTATAACACTGACAACATTGGAAAGTAGAATATAAATTCAGCAGTTAACGTTAATGCTAACGCTAGGAATCAGAATAGTTTTTCGTTGCCAAGTCCTCTTACAAGGCTAAAATAACAAGTACTTAAATAAAATAAAATGTGAGAAACAATGACCAATATATATAACATGAAAAGGTTATTGCTATTGCTAACTAATGCTAGGTTAATGCTACTGCTAAGTTAATACTATTGCTAGGCTAATGATAATGCTAGGTTAAAGCTAATACTAGGTCAGTATTAATGCTAGGATAATGCTATTGCGAGGTTAATGTTATTGCTATGCTAATGTCAATGATGATGCTAGGTAAATGCTATTGCTAGGCTAATGCTAATGCTAACGCTAGCTAGTGCCAATGATAAGGTAATGCAGTGTGACATGGGAGAAATGCAAATAATGTAGTTATTATTATTATTATTAGGTAAAATTCAGTGTAGGGCTACATTGTTTATGACATTAGATTATTATGTTTTTTAAGGGGGTACATGGCTTCAGGTTAATTGTCTGAAAGGGTACGAGACGTACAAGAAGGGTACAAAAAGTTTGGTAACCACTACTATAAGGCATGATGATGAAGCAGTACATCTTTGTCTCCATGTAAATCTAATTTAAATCATCTCCAATGACGCCTTTTTTTTCTTCTCAAAAATCTTTTGAGATTTACCAACATATATTTTTATGGAGTTAGTCCCGCTGTTTTTATTTTGGTTTTTATTCCAAAAGTCCAATGTTTATATTTAGAAGTGAAGGTGTGCTTTTAAATGTGTACATGTGTCGCTTAGCTTAGCGCAGCCATTCTGTCATGTCCTGTGCAGGGTGTCAGCTTGAAAAGACTCCAGCATTAGTGAGTGAGTATAGAAAATGAATGTAAAATGGAATTAATTTCAATGAATTGAATGTTTGGCAATGAATGGCAAATTAACCGCAAATTCACATTGTTTTGAGATGTTTGGGGAGAAGGTGAAAAAAACCCACAAATTTAACCAGAAAGAGGCTGATGGAGGTTAAACAGATGATTTCTACTGTTTGGTTTTGTTTGTTTGCTCGTTTTTTAGTTTAAGTTTTGAAAAATGCGTTACTTATTTGATGACAATTCAATTCTACAAACCAGATGTATTGTTTAAGTGTTTTAACACATGCTAATTCGCAACACTTGTCCCATGTGGGGCTTTTAAAATGAAAATAATGGAAGTAATAAGAAACTAAAGGTGAAAAATGCATCACTGTGATTTGCAAATCATTCAACAATTAACATAATTATGAGCAGTGATTTAATAAAGAGTTTGACTGACGTTACCTCTGTCCATGGCCGACCCTGTCAGAGGGAGGCCACTCTCAGCAGCGTGGAGAGGGAAGGAAAAGGGAGAGTTGTGGACCAGCTGGGGTGTAGATGGATGGAGGGTGAGATGATAGGATGGTGAAAATGGAGAACTTGGTCCTTCGGCAGCCTGTCAGACAGTCAGTGTGCGTGCAAAACAGGAGGAGCAGCAGGACGTTTAAGGATGGATGTGGTGAGGAAGAACATAAGTTCCTCATTTTCTGAACATGAATCGTGAGATAGGAGATCCTATACTTCTAAAATGTACAAATATCTGAATGTGCTAAGATTATGCATGCTAATGTTTTAATAATGATACCCTCAGCCTTTACTGGCTGATGAGCATGCTTTAACTGAGATATGCTGATTTTCTTGCAGATTATATAATGTGTCAGTTGATTGGTTTCACAAAAATGGTGGAAAGTTTTTACTTAACATCCTTATCAATCTGTTAGACTCAGGATTATAGCATTCAATCGCACTTTCTGATGAGGATTAAAACTCATGTTTTTGGGTAAACCCCAGAGCAGTGATGGACAAAGTGAACATTGGATACATGTCTATTGTTTTATCCACAATGGTGTACTTTGCAGTGAGCTGGTGATGACCTGATGGCTGTGAGGTGATGATGGGAATCCTGGGTAGTTGACTAGGATTAGTTTGCTGAAGTTGAACTTGTAGGTGAAGCGTTTGCCTTTGGTCTTGTGCAGGATGTGTTTGTTGTAGTAGTATCTGGAAGTTAAAAAAAAAAAAAAGGTTTTCTGTGTTAGATAAACTCCTTTGGGTGTATTTTCATGTCGGATGGTTGTGTCTGAGGTTTGATTGATTCCACTGGTTTCCAGATGACGTGATGCAGACAGATTCACAGTTCGAGCTGCTGTTGTTGCATCCCTGTCAGTGTCAGTCTTTGGCTGTGTTTGAAATTGCATACTAACGTACTGCTCATGCTATGTCTGACGTCAAAATTAGTATGTAGTGCGTTCATGTTAGATACTATGGAAAGATTGAGTATGCAAGAAATACCCCGATATATGCTACATTGGGACATTTTTGGAGTGTGCACGGTGGTTCACACTATTCATACTCATACCACCCCACGATGCATTGCGAGCAGAATGTAAAATTGTCCCAATGTAGCTTCAAGATAAAAGTCAAACGTTCCCTTTTCAACACAAAAGCATTTCTTCATGTCTTCCATTAGTTTTTAACGCTTTTGTAAATAGGGCTCTTAGTCTGAAGTTAACCGGAAGTTTTGTCAGTAGAACAATAGCCGGTCTTCGAAAATCTCCTGCAAATTTTATGAATCAAATGACCAGATTTTGACATTCCACTTGGTCAGTTTCTTGCTTAAAATGCTTCTAGAACTTTCAAAGGATATTCAGCCTCAGTGTGCTTCAGGTTTTTGTCATTGTTGGTTCAAAATGTATCCTGGGAAACTTGGAGGTATACTTGAGTGGGAACCGTCATCATCCTAATCCTCCTAACCATACTTATAGTATATAGTAGACAGTATATACTCATTGAGGTTGTCGGACATAGTACCGAGTGTGCTATTTGCCATTGTGTTTCTTGTACCTGAGAGCTCGGCTGAGCTTGTCGTAGTTCATGTGTGGTTTGCCCTTCCTCTCTCCCCAAAGCCTGGCCAGCCTCTCGGGGTCCCTGATGATGAATTCACCCCATTCTCCTCCCCAGCTGATGGCACCACCTTCACCCCGGCCAAGTAGTTCCAGCAGAAAGTGCCACAACTGCACTTGTCTGGATCCAGGTGACCATGCTGGCTTGTAGGCCCAGTCAGGAAACAGCACTGCTTCAGAAGAATGATGGAAAGTCAGAAATGTGAAAGATATTTCTTGATTTCTTTATAATTCAATTGTATGTTTAGGTATTAGAGGAGACTACAAGTCTCACATGCATTCACATCTCCTCACATGAGAAGATGATTGCTCCACAGGTTTAGGTAGATCTACACTCACATGAGAAGATTGCATTGTTCCGTCTTTGATCCTTTGTTATCTGTCTTTATGGGGTCTCTGATTGATTTAAAAACATGCCTTGACCACACCCAAGACACAATAGACACAGGCTGTGTTCGAAATGGCACAGCTTTTCTTAGCGTAATAAATCAAGTTAAGAAATAGTATTACTCTTGTCATGTGTTCTCAGGCTGTTCAATTAAAAGAACCAGAGAGAAAGTAGAGAAAAACCTTATAAATGGATGAATTCACCTAGATATTGGTCATAATAAACCAATGACAATGACTGATTTCCCACCTCGGCCAAATATTAATATGGAATATTTGTGTAGAAACTGTCTATACGATGCAGAAGTTCAGTATAACAGTGCAATACAGACATAGATAAAGAATCTTTCTGCTCCTCAGTCAATTGTTATGGTTTGAAAACACAGTTAATAAATTAAAAGAGATATACTGTATGTAAAGTTTGCTTTAGAGGCTGTTTGTTAGTGCTGATTGGTGCATTCTTTATAAAAAATCAAACAATAGTTAAATGCTGATGCTAATGCTTATGCTCACCTGGGAACATCCAAAATGAGAAGGATTAAAAAAACATTAATTTCATGTTGAATGGTACCATTCACTTGTTTTTGTTCTGTTTATGTCCAGGATGTTTTTAATGAAATCATTTCTAAGGTGTTCAAATAAACTTTTCCGACTGTAAAAAAGATCAAAGTTGCTTTTTTTCTACACAGCTGATTCTGAAGGTTCTCAAGGCAGAATTCTTTGACTCTAGCCACTCGTGATGAAGCTTGATCAGATAAAGAACACCGTACACTATCCTCTAACCCGTGATAAGCAGATGTAGGAAATGAATGAATGCTCGAGTTCTTTTTTTTTTTGTCACTGCTTGTTCTCGTAGCGTAACACTCGAAATAATTACACTGTTCAAACAAAATCTCTACTGACTTAGCACATGAAATGTTCAAACTGAATAAATTAGGCATCTCCATTTACTGTGAGGCAGTCTGTTGAAACAATGGCTGTTGCACCTTATTAAAAAATGACGCCCTGTTTAGATTGTGCTCTCCAGATGTAATTATATCAAATCAAACAGGCTGCTGTGCAGGGAGATCTTTCCTCTTTAGTGTACAGTGATTGTTTGTATGGGGTAATCACTTTGACATGATGAGAAAACAAGTAAAAGCTTTTTCAAGCTCAGGTTGTCTCTATAAACTCACTTCACGATTACGTGTCAAATGCCAACCAAAAGGATGAGTGTGTAGACAATTGTAGTGAAAATCATTAATTAAATTAAAAGACTCTTAATTTTGAAAGCCCTTCTTTTGTGTTAGTGTCTCATTATTACTAACACTGGATCTAAAAAACATCTCCGCGTCGAATAGCATGTTCCTGAGAATTCACTCAAAAGACTCGGTTCCACCTAGTAAAACAAATCAAATTGTGCAACATAAAATCTTAATCTACGTTGAATTGCCTTTGAAACGATATATCGCACGACTATGTTCCGATAAATTTAGAATGTACAGGAAAAGAGGGCGGGCCCTCGGGCGCCTCATCAAATTATGCAATGTGTGAATAATTACCGGTTGAATTACCTTTGAAACAATATTTCACACGACTATGTTCCCATTAATTTGGGCCCCATTTCAAAAAAAGGGCTCCAAGCATCTCATCATATTCATTCGTAAAGTATTCATGCCAAACTGCATTCCGAGAACTAACGGAGGTGTAGTCATTTTAAAAATGGGGTCTACGGGGTCCCCCTAGCGCCCCCGTGACACGCACGGGATAATGGGCCCCATTTATGTATTAGTATTTGCCAATGATTTGGTACCGTCATAATAATTGACTTGCAAATGAGAAATCGACTTTCGTTTTTTTTTTTTTTTTGAGGCCCCAAATCAAAAATCGGGCTCGAGTGTCGATGCGTACACATCCGTAGATTATACCTAACAAATTTCAGCCCGATCCGTTCTCAAATAACAGAGGAGTAGGGATTTTAACTAGTGTACACAACAAGAAGAAGAACAAAGTGAGCAGCGTTTTGGCCTTTTATTCTTACATTCCTAATTTTTCAGTCATTTTGGTTAATATTTTTAGAGGCCACCCATAGTATGTTTTTTTTTTTTTTTTTTTTGTTAGGCATGGCATAGTTGAAAATAAAAGAAAACTAATTTGTCATGTTTGATTATGATTTATTTTTATTAGGTTTAATATATTGGATAAAAGGTAAACGTTAAGGTTGGAAATAATGTTTTTTTTTTTGCTTTTTTTATGATTCCTGACCACATATCTATCTTTACCTATGATTCTAAACAAACTCTACATGACTTGTCAACATATTCAGAAAAACAGAGACAGATTGCAGTGCTGCTGATGCCACCGTGTTGTAATGCTAGACGCTCTTGCTGAGCAATGTTGCCAGATAAAGCTAATGATCACGGCAACCATCCTTGAGTTTAGGTTACAATTCAATCAGAATAATCATGTTTCAATCAACCTCTATTTATTCTTAAAACAAAGAGAAACGAAGGGAGCAGAATAAGTATTGACCAAAGTCACTCCCAGAGCTGTGTTTAGCCTTTAGCTATGCTCCACAAACTGCTACAATCTGTTACACGTTATAAACTAAACAAGCTACAGTCATGTCAACCACTCTTTTAACTCAAACTTCTTAAGATGAAACACTCAAGCAAGATTAGTGATAAATATACATAGAAGCAACAATCCATCAGAGGTCAGATATTAAAAAAAAGATTTTCATTATTTGGAAATGTTTATTTTAACATTTCAGTGAATACACAGTAACTAAAAAATATATGGTTGTAGTTTACTATATTCTCATATTTTGTATTTTTTTTTTCCAGTATGCAACTGCATAGTCTGCATATAGACAGAAACGGCTCTTAATATCAATCAATCAATCAATCAATCTTTATTTGTATAGCGCCAAATCATAACCAATGGTATCTCAAGGCACTTTACAGTAGAGCAGTCTTAGGGACGGACTCTTCATTTTATGGATACACACATATGCATATATACGTATATACACATACATATGTATCCCACACCCAACATGAATTCATCATGGCGGCAAGGAAAACCTTCTGTTAAGCAGCAGGAACCTTGTGTGGATCCCATTAATAATAATAATAATAATAATTAATAATAACTCATGCTTCTTTGGACACAAATTCCCAAATGTTAGAATTCCGTTGTGAAAACAAGATTTTCATGTATTTATCGTTAATACAGGGACAAGAAATAGACAACCTAAAGTTTAATGTTTACTGCTAATTTGTAATCATAGCGTTACAACAGCGATGCAATACCAGCGAGACAAATCACATGTTCACGTATACCTACTTTTGCTCCAATAAGATGGCGAAAAGTGTCCGCCTGAAGGAATGCAGCTGCACTGCATCTGGAAACACGCACACACACACACACACACACACATATTTCCTTGCATATAATGAATGCAATATTACATTATTATATAAAGTATTTTTCATTACTAATTATTGAAGTTTTGTACGATCCTAGATATTTGATGCACAAGATCATCATGAGTTTTCGATGCAGACAATCTGCTTGCATTCTAATCAAACATTTACTGCACACTTTCCTGCAGAAACTTTTCTTGGCAAAGCGTTTAATAATTCCATCCTTTGAACACAAACACAGATCATCCACTTGGAGCCACGGTGACCTTTGAAAATTGGCAGAAAGGCCCGTAATTGACGGCTGAGGGCTGATCTCTATTTGGAAGTACTTCATAAAACACTTTTCCATCGTCTGAATGAGGTCTCTTCACCTTTCAGCATTCTCTAAGACGTTATAACGTTTTGTAATCAGTAGGCATCCAAAAACACGTCTGCTCCTTTGAGGGTTGACATACAGACAGTGTTGCAACTTCACGTCATCCTGTCAGGATCACAGTGACACTATGTCTAACATTTGCTCAGCTTATTTCATATTGTGACTGTAATTTCAAGGTATATTTGCTTTTTTCCTCTGGATACTTTGAGTTTAACCAGCCAGAATTACACTTAAACTCACAAGCTGTGTTGATTTTAACTAGTAAAAAACTTAGTGACACTTTACAATAAGGGTCCCTTAAATAACATTAGTTAAGACATTATTATTAAACTGTTAATTCATGTTATAATAATCATTATAATGCATTTACTAGCATTAACTAACATACCAGTTAATGCATAAATAAGCAGTTAATTAATGCTTAGTAATTCCTTTAATTAACGTTAGTTAAGGGACCCTTATCATGAACTTCGTTATAGCGTTTGTCGACTTCATCTTTTAAGTGGTAATAACGACTATGACTAATTTTAACAAAACTACATCAATCTATTTATTTTCTTAGACTAATAAACTCAAACTGTATTTTTTTTCTTCCATGAGACAAAATCCAATCAGAAGTCATGTGATCATGTGGTATTTAACATTGATCACATCAAATCGGTCTGATTAATAACGGTGGATCAATAATGGTAATTGAATCTGTAAAAAAAAAAAGCATATCCTGTATATTTTAGACCAGGGGTTCTCAACTGGTCTCACCCCGGGACCCAGATTTTGTCACTGTCCTTAATTCGTGACCACTTTTTCTTAGAATTCAACCAACCAAACTTAATTTTTCAAAAACAGCTGTTGAAAACACACATGTAATATTTTTTTTTTTAAATCTATACATTTTCTTATGCAACACGCATTTCACAGCATGCCTGTTAAAAAAAAAAAACGTGAGAGATACATAGTATTTATTTTTGGCCAGCTGTCCGTGACCCACCCAGCACAGGTTCGCGACCCACTTTTGGGTCCCGACCCACCAGTTGAGAATCACTGTTATAGACGACTATATCTGTATCAGATTTAGTCGACTAAAATCTTAATGTCATTTAGTTGACTAAAGCTAGACTATGACGCAAATAGTCCTAAATGTAGATTAAAAATACATTGTATTTAAGTAAAAAAAAAAAAAAAAAAACATGACTAAAATTAAATCTAACTTTTAGGTCAAAATTAACATCTCTCAAGAAATAATATAATATCTCAAAATCGGCGAGCATAAGAAAGCCTTTTTGAAAGAAGAGCAGTTTAAGGTCAGTTTTTTAATTAATCAGTTTAAGAAATAAAAAACAACAACGATAGGAGACATCATGAAAGACTCCAGCTTGGTGAAAGAATATTTCAGTCGTTCATGTTACCTCAGTCAGAGCAGGAGTAGAAAACACTGCTGCTCCAGGTGGTGGTGGTGGTGGTGGTGATGATCAGCGCGTCTGCTGGCCCTTGTCTAGTCTGGGATGAACTAAAGGATGGATGGGCCGAATCCTTAAACCCTCGATCACATCTTGCCCCCGTAACCATACACTCTCTCTCATCCACCCCTGCACCCCCACCCACCCACCCACCCACCCAAAGCTCTCTGCACTGAAACTCCCTCCCTCACAGACCCTGAGTTCAAACTAATTGGGCTGATGACGACTGAAATTTCTTTTAACAGTTTGTTGGTTAAATTTCATTTAGGGGTGTCAAATATTTTGAGTACGGAAGAGGATTAGGGCCAATTCTGATGGAGGAAATCATTTTGGGCAAATCAAGAATAAAGTCGAAATGTCAAGAATAAAGTTGAAATTTTCAGAATAAAGTTGAAATTAAATGAACTCAAAATACAATATTGTGATAAAAGTCGAAGGTTTAATAATAAGTCAAATCTACGGAAGCTGACGAGGGCCGTCTACAAAATGCCGTGTATCGATGAATGCGTTAAACCAGGGGTGTCCAATTCCGGTCCTCGAGGGCCACTATCCAGCATGTTTTAGATGTTTCCCTCTTCCAACACACCTGATTCAAATGATCAACTCCTCATTCAGCTCTGCAGAAGCCTGATAACGATCCTAATCATTTGAATCAGGTGTGTTGGAAGAGGGAAACATCTAAAACATGCTGGATAGTGGCCCTCGAGGACCGGAATTGGACATCCCTGCGTTAAACTATACTTCAAAGTTGGTTTTAGTAACAAAAAGATTATTTCTTCTTTAGCTCATAAACCAGGCGTTGTAATCTCTTTAAGGACGTTGAAGAAGAAGAAAAAACCAGTCAAGTTTAGTTTATGGCTGTTAAAGAGCTGTACGGAAACAGATTAGGGCCAGTTTTGATGACTGAGACTTGTTGTATAGTCAATCTGCTATAGTCCACTTTTGTAGATTTGATTTTAATAGCAAACCTTCAACTTTTATCACAATATTGTATTTGGAGTTCATTTTTGCAATTTCGACTTTAACATTATATTTCAACTTTTTTCTCAAAATTTCAAATTTTTTCTCAAAATTTCAAATTTTTTCTCAAAATTTCAACTTTAATCTCAACATTTTGACTAATCTAAGGAAGCGGATTAGGTCAAATTTTGATGAGGAAAATAATTTTAGGCATATCTCGTCAGATTCTGTAGATTTGTCTTTATTAGCAAACCTTCGACTTTCATCCATCCATCCATCTTCATACCCGCTTATTCCCGTTAACAGGGTCGCGGGGGTCTGCCGGTGCCAACCTCATAGGGCGCTGGGCGGGGGTACACCCTGGACAGGGCGCCAGTCCATCACAGGGCAACACAGACACAGACAACCATTCACTCTCTCATTCACTCCTATGGGCAATTTAGAGACTCCAATCAACCTTAGTCATGTTTTTGGATTGTGGGAGGAAGCCGGAGTACCCGGAGGAAACCCACGCAGCACGGGGAGAACACGCAAACTCCACACAGAAAGGACCCAAGTCCACCCCAGGGCTTGAACCCAGGACCTTCTTGCTGTGAGGCGGACGTGCTAACCACTAATCCACCGTGCGCACCTTCGACTTTTATCACAATATTGTATTTTGAGTTCATTTTCGAAATTTTGAATTTAATCTCAAAATTTCAATTTTAATCCCAAAATTTCAACTTTGATCCTGAAATTTCAACTTCATTCTTGATTTGCCCAAAATTTGTTTCTCCGTCAAAATTGGCCCTAATCTGCTACCATACTAGTCCTCTATCCCAATAGACCCTTTGATTGTTTGTAAACATTGTGACGTATTTTGTTGGGCGGGGCCTAGCCTGGAGGCAAACCACCATAGATATATATAAACACTAGATGACTTACCCGCACTGTTAGACAATGGGGAGCAACGTAGCAACGTGGCGGCCATCTTACCTCAGACAGCTGGCACCGCTCATTACATCGATGTCAATGGTGCATGTGCTATCTAAATAAACCTAATTTGCTCAATTTTCAAACGGCAAGCGTCAATTTCAACACGTACAAGCATCCTATGTCATACCTATGTATCATAAGATTTGTAATAAAGCAAACCGTTAATAAATTCGTCAACAGCTACCGTAGAGCGCGTCAGAAGTTGTCAGAGGTAAAATGGCCGCCGTTGAGCTACGCTGGTGAATCCAGCTTGCGTTATCTAGTGTTTATATGCTTTATTATTTAAGGGAAATTTTCCTTGACTAAATAACTAAGACCAATAAAGTATTTTAATACCAAAAGCAGAGTCATATAAAAATAAAAAAAACAAGCTGAATTATTGATGAGGGGTTTGGAAACTAGTATACAATACATTTTTTTTTTAAATGCAGTGGCTTTTGTATTTGCAATTTAAATTTTCTCGTATCCAATTCAGATTAACTCTTGGAATAAAATAAACTGCAAATATGATTCCTGGTCAGCAGCTGCACACTCCCAAAGAGTGCAAAAGGCCAACTCTAGAAAAAAAAAAAAACTTTATTTGAGATGAGAATTATTACAGGTGTGAGCACATACGGTCAGAGGCTGGAGGAAGGGTGAAGAAAAAGAAAATAAGCTGTGAGCTCACAGGTGAAGGAGCTCTTCCTCCACCTCAGAAACAGAGCGTATTAGAGCTGAAGTGACAGCGACTGATATGATTGAGTTGTGTGAAGGTGACTTGAGGTTGTCTCTTCTCTTCACTGAATCAAAGAGCTGACGATGAACTCAATACCAGAGCCACACTTTATTCCTCTAAAGGTACTTTTCACTTGAGAGCAGTGACTTTGGCCAAGGTCAACGTGCGGCTCAATACTCTGCCTCACAGGCTCAGGAGGCTGCGTGGGAGAGGGAGGAGGAGGAGGAGGAGGAGGAGGAGGGGGAGGTGGAGGTGACACGATCATCTCAAAGCCAATGTCCAGCTGCCTCGTCAGTCCTGAGGCTGTCAGCACTTGTCATACACTGATAGGTTGTGTGCAAACTGAATGTACAAGTTTATCATAGGATGACAGTGATTTACGATGAAGTAGAGTGGGTTGTTCAATTAACGGAGAGATTAATCTTACTTCATTGCATACATTTAGATTGTGTCTTTAGTACTTTAGATCAGGAATTCTGAACCTTGGGGTCAGGACCTCATTTGGGGTGACGAGACATTGAGAAGGGGTCATCAAATCCCTTTTTTTTTTACAATTTGACCCCATTTTCAATTATTTTAGCCCTTTTTCTGCAACTACACCAAACATTGCCATATTTTAACCTATTTTCATCACTTTTTCCTGCCATATCTTTGCTCATTTTTGCTACATCACTTCCATTTATGCCACTTCTCTATCAAATTTCAAAGCCTTTCTGCATGTTTTTTTTCTACTTTCAAGACATTTGAACCACTTATAAACCCTTTCCACCACTTTACCCACCCAATGTCACATATGTTGACCCATTATTGTCACCTTTAACCTCTTTTCACCATTTTTCATGCTCATTTTCACCAATTTAACCACATTCATGATTTGTCATGCCCATTATTTGCCAGTTTAAACCAATTGTTCCAATATACTGTAGTGCACTTTAAACCCTTTTTACCAATTTTTCTGTCTGTTTTTGGCGTCTCTAGTTTGAAACCTTTAACCAATTTCTGATTGTGAGGGCATCTCCTGTGCATTGCCCTCCTCAGATCACCCCACAGATGTTCAATCAGATTCAGGTCTGGACTCTGGCTGGGCCATTCCAAAACCTCAATCTTATTCTGTTGAAGCCATTGTTTTGTTTATTTGGCTGTGTGCTTAGGGCCATTGTCGTGTTGAAAGATAAAGTTCCTCTTCATCTTCAGCTTTCTAACAGAACCCGAAGGTTTTGTGCCAACACTGCCTGGTATTTGGAACTGTTCATAATTCCCTCCACCTTGACAAAGGCCCCACTTCCAGCTGAAGAAAAACAGCCCCAAAGCATGATGCTGCCACCACCATGCTTCACTGTAGGTATGGTGTTCTTTTGGTGATGAGCAGTGGTGTTTTTTCGCCAAATATACCTTTTGGAATTGTGGTCAAAAAGTTCAACCTTAGTTTCATCGGACCATAACACATTTTCCCACATGCGTTTGGGAGACTTCAAATGTGTTTTTGCAAAGTGAAGCCAGGCTTGGATGTTTTACTTCGTAAGATAAGGCTTCTGTCTTGCCACCCTACCCCATAGCTCAGACAAATGAAGAAGACGGGAGATTGTTGTCACATGGCCAGAAATTCCTGCAGCTCCTTCAAGGAGGCTGTCAGCCTCTTGGCAGCCTCCCTCACCAGTTTTCTTCTGGTCTTGTCATCAATTTTGGATGGACGCCCTGTTCTTGGTAAAGTCACTGTTGTGCTATATTTTCTCCACTTGATGATGACTTTCTTCACTGTGTTCCATGTTATATTTAATTCCTTGGAAATGCTTTTGTACCCTTCACCTGACTGATATCTTTGAACAATGAGAGCCTTCTGATGCTTTAGAAGCTCTCTGCAGACCATGGCTTGTGCTGGATGATGTGGCTACAAAAATGTGAGGAAAAGCCTACTAGAACAGCTGAACTTTAAATTGTGACAGGTGTCTACTGACTCAAATTTAACATGAATTTGAATGTACATGGTTAAATCCAAACACAGCCCCGTCCCCAGTTATAAGAGGGTGTGCACACTTTTGCAGCCTCGTTCTCTCAGTTTTTTATTTTTACTTCACCTCCCTGAAAGGTTTCAGTTTGTTTTCAATTGCATTGTACAGGTTAAAGGTCATATTAAAGGTGGAAAAAAGTTGTGAAATAATTTATCTTGGAGTCAGTTTTTTTTTTACATCACAAAAACCTGGCATTTGAACAGGGGTGTGTAGACTTTTTATACCCAATGTAAATAGAAAATAGTCTCAACAAAACTAACACCAAGTGCAACACAACTAATGAAGACACTAACAAGATAAACGAAAACACAAGATGATCCCACTGCGATTGTATGCACAGACATTACACACACACACACACACACACACACACACACAACCTAGCAACAGGGAGACCCACTGGCACACAGCATCATCTGCACACCTGTAATTACAGAAACACACACAGGGAGACAAACTAAGCATGTACTGACTGACCTACACACACTACAGAACATACAGTTACATAAACAAGGTCTATATAGTTGTGTATTTGTTCTTGATGATGGATAATAATGATCATGTCGTTCAGCTTCAGGTGTTACAGTGATATTCGCTCAGAGATGATTTACAGGTTGGAAAATACATGGAACTGTAGATCTTGTGAGCAGTAACAAGATGCATTGTTTTTTTTTTTTTTTTTGAAAATGTGCTCAAGCAAAAGGTCTTGACCAAAAAGTGTAACTTTGACAACTCGTTGCCAAGGAAACAGAATGTGCTACAAAGAAATAATGATGCATTATGAACATCTATTTCTGGCTTGTGGCAAAAAAGCAAAGGGCATCTCCCAAAAGATGAAGTACGTTAGCATTTTGGTATTTTTTAAGAGTTTCTAATGCAAAGAGAAAGTTTTAGTTTAAGGTAGTTTAAGAGAGAACTGGGTTACAATGAAAGCCTGCAGTGCTTAACCCAGAGATGGGCAGCTTTGATCACAGCGGGGTCCACAAAAAGAGGATTGTTTGATCCGAGGGCCACAGAAAGCCAATCTGAAAATTAACAGAAGGAACAATAAAGTGTTTGGTCGGCACGTTGTTGTTATTTTTTGTTGTTGTTTTGTGTTTTTTTTTTGTTGTCATTTTCCATATTATTTCTCTCATTTTGTGTGTTCTAGGGTGTTTGTCTTTTTAAAAAAAATAATTTTCTACATTTCAGAAGTTATTTTGTGTATGTTTGTTATTGCTTTGTATATATTTTTCATTCTGTGCATTTTTGTTGTTGTTCTTTATGTTATGAGTGAATTTGTGCTTTTCTGTTTGCGTTTGATATTTTTGTTCTTGTGTGGTTTTTTTTTTTTTTCAGTTATTTTTTGTTATGTATATGTTTTTTGAGTAAAGTTGTGCATTTTTGTGGAATTTTTTGTAATTGTGCAAGTTTCTTAGGAGGTAATTTTGTGAATTGGTTTTTTAGTCATTTCAAGTGCAAAATTAAACAAAGGGCCACATGTGGCCCCCCCGGCCAGCAGTTGCCCTTGTCTGGCTTAACTTAAACAAAGTGTTGGGCTTCTGTGTTTGGAGGTGGATCATCCATGATTTTGTTTTGTCCTCAGCTGAAAAGAGACATAGTCAATTCACTTTTGGGCTTCTAACGCTCTGACATCCAGATACATTCTTCCATGGTACGCTACGCACTCTCTCTCACACACATACACTTATCGTCCCTGAGATGTTGATAGCTGACACCGGAGGCTTTTAATTCCAGTGTAAATACAAATACTCTCCCAGACAGCTATCAATTATGCATGCCACTAATTGAGTTGAATGTTGAGCTTTTAGCAGCCTGGGGACTCTGGGTCACATACAAAAAGCCTGAAACCAAACACAGACACTCATTCATGCATAGACACTGTGCACAAGCATGAACACACACACAGAGCACGCTACACTTAGAATTGGGTGAAATTCTTCCTTTTCTTATTTTGCACCCATACAATTCATTTATTTTATTTTATATTTTTTTTTGCATGCTTTTGCATGCTTTAGTCTATTACTGCGCACCAGGAATGCTGATGGGAAAAAAAATCTATAAACCAGCTTGAGATTAACTGAATGTGTTGAGCCACAAGTTCTCCAATATTCTATAGATTAAAGAAAGCTATTTGTTTTTTTTTTGTTTCTTGATTTATTTTAAGCTCAGTAGAAGAAACATCAACTGTTGTCGATTGTCGTACTTTTCATATTGCATGTGTCTCGTAGTCTAAATTCACTGTTTGTGAATGCATTGGTGTAAATGATCTAAATCATGAGATTATTATTGATAACTACTCTAAATACCTAAAATAAGTCAAAAATTATTTGAGCTTGAATTGTTTTTAATGGGACGTGTTGCATTCAAACATACTGTAATTTGACTGCATGCTACTTAAAATAGTAACCTTTTATTTACCTGATTCAAATGTTGTCTTGGTGTGAGTGAATGATGGGGAAGTGTTCACTTGGTGGGCCACAGTTTCCAGCTGCACCAACGTTCTAAAATATGTTCTCGTAAATTATGTGTTATATTTATGAGATTTGTAGAAGAACATTTCATTTTTGTTTGTTTATTTATTTAAAAATGACACTCTTTTTACCCATTTTTTTTAAATAAATCCTGTCTCGATGGGGGACCCTGAGAATGTTTCATTCTTCAAAGGGGAGCACAGCAGAAAAAGTTTGGAACCACTGCGGTAATGATTTTTTCCAAAGATGAAAACTTCAGCTATTTACTAAAAGCTTTCTCTGTGAGAAAACGGTAACATAACACTTGATTATTGATTATAGCTTTCATAATATGCTGATAACTTCAATAAATAAACTGAAATGCTCGAATAACAACCTGATATCTCTCCACACAGGGAAGAAATGAGAGGAATTAAAAATAAATGTTGGTTACAGGCTGTATAGCTGTTTTGTGGCGACCAACAGTTGGCTGAACTGAGCACTCAAATTGCACCACGTAGGTTGCTAGGCAACCAGAAGTTTTAGATTATAAAACTGTAAAGTCACAGCAAATTGTAGCATTTCTGCCAGACCGTCATTTGTTGAGTTGCTCTAGAAGTAAGAGAAGACATTTTCATGTAAATTGAGAGGTTTTAGTGTTTGTGGATCAAATCAATGTTATCAAATGTTATCATTTTTACATGTTTGAAATAAAGACATCAATCACATGTATTCAATGCTTTCCTAATATCTCTGCAGGTATGAAAAGTAATTGAATATCCCTTGTTTCATGTATTTTTCAAACTGTTGTTGAAAAATTAAAGTAATGCACAAGCATCACCTTTCACACATGATGCTGCACCAGAGCGTTTTCTATAACATGCAAAATGCTTTCTGGGGGGCCCTCCAGTGTGTCAAACTACATGAAGGAGATTCCTAATCCATTAAATCAGCGTCTTTCAAACTTCGGGTTGTGACCCAACGTGGGGTCAAAATGGGGGTCGCCTGAAATGTCTAGGAATTGTTTAAACTATCTCATTCCTCAATGCATTTTAGCTTGGAAGTTGATTTCACTTTATTTTTATAAAACATACTGGGCAGTTTTATAGATGTATGTGGTTACTTTTTTGAGAAATGTGATTTGACCATTTGATAAACATATCACTACAACTTGAATTGTAGTCAGTTAGCGTATACTTGTTCTCGCAAGTCTAAAAAAAAAAATGAAATAAAATTGAGCATTGCATTAGTTCATGCAGGCATGGAAGTCAAGCTAGTCCAGCCCATTGGTTAGAGTTGGTCTCAGCGCTGCATTTAAACGACGGCAACACGCCTACTTCCGCACATTTCGTCTGCAAAAGCCTCGCAATCCACCCCACCCCAGCTCCTCCTCTTCTGTCTAATAAAACACAGTCTTTTGATGCCATCTAGACATCTCTGCTTCTGTTCCAGGGGAGCCTGCTGACCGCTCTCTCTGCTTATGCCTCTCCATGTAGCTCATTGAAAAGCGAATGGGAGCTCCCTTCGCTTCAGGCTTTCTACACAGCTGCTGGAAAGATCAGAGGTCCCAGAACAGAGCCTTACGGCCAAATTAAAATGCATGCTAAATAAAGCTAATTGACTAAAGTGATCCTGACTGAACTGTAAAGGTGTGTGATTGACATCACAATATATCGTGATATATATTGTATGGTTTAGTGTCGAGATATATCGGGATATATGGTATCGTCAGATTCAGGGCAATGCACACCCCTACCTCTTATTACATCTCAAACATTGTGTTTCCTATTTCAATATGCAGAGACAGTCACGCTTGAAATTCGGCCTAATGGTCATGAGAAATGTCTGACTTTTATATAATACTCGTATATTAAAAATAAGCAACTTCTTAAGTCATGCTTCTGTTCGCCTGCTTCCACTTCTCCCTTCATTCAGAGCTCTATAGACTGGATCATATTCTATCAACAAATAAGGAGTTATAAGGCAAATTTTGTCCTGAATTAGTGCTTTTTTTCTCTTCCTGAATGGCTAAAGATAATGAAAATAGGCACAACCTTGAAAAAGACCTTGTGACGACATTGTTTTGTTAACTTAAAAAAAAAAAAAAAGGAAACCACCCACACAATCACTGCCGCCATTAGTCCTAACAAAGACGGACAAGCAAAGACGGCGAAGAAAACACAGCGACTGCTTCAACGGGCAGAGTTAAACTGACATTTATTGGTACACACACACACACACACACACACACACACACACACACACACACACACACACACACCAAACAAAAAAGAGGCCTCGTGGTGAGTATAAAAGCTGACAGGCTGGAAATTGAGCCTCTTGATTGATGGAACTCTAGGCGGACGACCAGAAGAGGACAGCGAGAGACGTTTAAACAAACGAGGGGAATATTGAGTGAATATTGGGGCGTCGTCGGGGGAATATCACACCTAAAGATGTGAGATAAAGACGGAATTGGATGAGGGAAGGTGTCTTCGTATAGCCTGAATGATTTTATTGTTTTTGCACTTTGTCAATAGAGAAAGTACAACAGGGAGGGCAAAGAAAGAAAAAAAAACAACAACAAATATATAATGAAGGATTTCTGTCAGAGTATAATAGGACTACTCAGTCCATGAGGGGCAATTTAGGTAGCAGAGCACAATGGGCTCTGAGAATGTCATCCTCTCTTTCTGTCTCCTCTACTTCATTGCACGGTATTATCTCCCCAGTGCTGAATTCTGCCAGTGTGTGTGTGTGTGTGTGTGTGTATAGATGAAGAGGATGAGGTGGAGGATGGGGGAGTCGGGGGGGAGGAGGGGTGGGTGGGGGCTTAGTCTGGATTTGATCCCTGCTAAAAGGACTGTTTGTTTTACATCTGACGACCCCAGAGTTTAATCTGGCGCTTAGCCTCCTGCTCAATCTCTCTCCTCCTTCATCCCCAGCATCCCCTCATCCTGCCTGCCCTTCTCTTTCCGCCTTCATCTCCGTCTTTCTCACTCACTCAATCGTATCATCCTCTCACAGTGAGTTAACCCCGACACCACCACAAACACAGCAGACTCCCCATCATCATCCTCCTCCTCCCTCTCTCTCTCACCCATCTTCTCCTTATCCATTCTTTTGTGCCACCAGGAGCAGTTGTTCCCCAATATTCAAATGTAAGAGGATCCATCCGTTTACGTGAAACTGAGTTACATCATGAGTTCCTTGAGATCCAGGCTCGTGTGGACTTTTCCAAGATATCCAGTATGTGTGAGGCAGTGGGACAATAGCCTATGTAGAGTCTATGTTAAACAGGATGATGGTATTGCAGCAGATGAGGGTCATGCTCCACGTCTTAAGGGTCAAATCCTGTTAGAAGTAAGAGGGATCAAGGCTTTAGCAAGTCTGCTTTTTTTTATTCTTCGGTGGTGCAATATTGACTGACAGCGTCGAAGCAGACAGAGTGTGAGAGAACGGGTTTGTCCGTACAGGTGAGACAGCACATAATCACTCATGACGACGTACTTTTAATTTTGCTTCACCTTCAGGACAAACCACCGTCCATCAGTACCAGTCTGTCTGTCAGCGTTTCATAAATTCAGAACAGGATGTTCAGCCCTGGGTTAATTGATACAGTATTTCTTTTGTCCACTAGCTATAGCAATATGGTACAAGTGTTATAATTAAAGCTGTAAAGACTAGTCAAGTAACAGTACTTCTACTTGAGTAGAAGTACTGTTACTTGACTGAAATTGGTTTGTTTTTTGGGCTGTTTTGAGTAATTGTTCCCTGTTTTTTCTGAATGATCTAGATACTTGGATATCGCGTAAGAACATCCATCCTATGGCGACTTCATGCTGCACGCTTCAACTCTCTACCTAGTTCATATTCTTTGGTTGTGATTGCTTAATAAATACAGATAACATCTGTGCCAAAAGTTGTCCGGATAACGGTGCCTCATGAACATCTGCCTTTGTCTATCATAAGATTTCTCGGTTCCGAGGTCGGAACGAATTCGAGCAGAAGTTCCATTCCTTGATGCCACTTCACCAATGAAGTCATGCGAAACAGAAAACAGTTTGTTATTATCGCACCATTGAAGTAGGTGTGACAAGTAGTACAGGTGAATTGATAGGAACACAAGGAGAACATGCAAACTTCCCACAGAAAGAACCCAAGTGTCCACCTCAGGGCTTGAACCTCGGAAGTAGATTCTGTGACACGGACGATGTGCCAACCACAACATCACTGTGCAGCCCATGACAAAATATGAACTTAAAATATATATATATATATATTTATTAATTTAAGTAAATTGAATATTCAAAATTAAATTACATTTGAGGGAGACCATGTAAACACATTGTTCTAGCTGCAGAGGCAGTGTGGCCACCTAATGCTACTGTAAATGATAGCGATGTACTCAAAACAGCACTATCCGAGACCAGAAGGCACCAAAAAAAAAACAAAAACAAAAAAATCAATTTTTAAAACAATTACAAGGTTAAACAGGTAAAGATAATTTTCTCTTGAATTGTAGTTTTCTTTTAAATGCATTTGACAATGTCTGAAAAAATGATGTTTATTTGTTAGTTATGTTGATGTTATTTAGTTTTAGTCATAGTCTTTTGACTAAAATGCAACTTAGTTTTAGTCAAAATGATTCTAGTTTTGGTAAAAAAAAAAAAAAAAAGTTATAGTCTAGTCTAGTCTAGTTATAGTCTAGTTTTAGTCAACTAAATGACATTTAGGTTTTAGTTGACAAAAGGTGACGACTAAAATATGAAGCAGAAGAGTTAATGCATTTTTTGTAGATTCAATTACCATTGATCAACATGATATGGAATGGTATTAATGTTTGTAAATAGACAGATTTGATGCGATCAATGCGCAAGACCACGAGTTCTGATTGGATGTCGTCTCGTGTGATGAATTTCTAGTTTCGTTTTTATTAGTCGACAAAAATATGAATATATTTTGATATCGTTTTCATCAACATGCGATTTTTTTTAAGTCATAGTCTGGTAATTATCAGTTTTTTTTTTTTTTACTCTAACTTTGTCTGTATATGCTGTCAACACTGCAAGAAGTGGAAACTTTTTAAAGACAACAATGCATGTTTTGTTATTTCAAATAGATATTTTATTGGATAATTGTGACCATCATTAGCCCTCCAGTAATTATCACTTTAAAAAAAAAAAAATGTAGATGAAAACTTTGATGAAAACTTGTATTTGAATAATTTGACACTATTTGTCAGGTGAATGAGGACTAAACTGGACTGGACTGGAAGAGATTTCCAAGAAAAGCAGGATAATTAATGAGCTAATCGCAAATGTTTTAGTCAAATTTCAAAATTGATTAATAAAGAACAATTCTAAGTTCTTCTCCTTATTAACAGTGAAGGTCTTGACGGAAAATCCATAGTCCATGAGTCTGACACCAAGTCAAGACCAAGATCTTCATAATGTGGTCTCAAGACCGAGAGCGGTCTAGAGTAGTATTACAACTCTATTAAATGAACTTTTCTGAAAATGAATATCTATATTTGATGGTTAAATATCATGTTTCTGTAGAAGAACTCATCAAGTCTCTTTGTTCTGGCGGCTTCAGATGAAATGTCACTGATTGCAGATGAACTCACCTACCATATTTTTACCTTCATGGTAGATAACGCAAGCATGCATTACACACAATGGCTCAATCTCACTGTGTTTTAGCCATGTTTTCATATTTCTGAGCTCTTCACTGACTTCTGAACCTTCAAACATAAGAAGAATCTTACTTAAATTACATACTGTACAATAGCCTACTTGATTTATTTTGTGAGGACATCGAAGAGAATGGTCAAACCAATCTAAAATGAGCCTCTACTGGTAAAAAATTGAGTTAATTCAGTAAAGTTCATAAAGCTCTATCTGCAATATTAAAAGTTAATATTGCTTAATAGGATTTCCATGCGTCTGCGGTGACTGAAAGCGGCGCTGACCTTCAAATTTTCAAGAGACGACGATGATTTTCAGCTGATGAAATGATGCTGCACAACAATACTTCCCATTGTGCACATCAGTTTGAATTAGTTGCTCAAGTGGCTTAAAAAAAAAAAGAACAACCATCAGGTGATAACAAGAGAAGAGTGAGGAGTTAATGCTCCCCCGAAGACACTGCGCAGCATTGTTTCATTACAGCCAAATTAAGTCAATAGGATTAGAATAAAATGACCCCTAAGTGAGGGTGTGTTTACGTAAAAAGAGCAGTGCTGGTTTCCTCACTATCCCTGGATAGGCTGCTCTCCAGGGAGCTGTGGTTTCTGAAAGGTTTCTCATCATAGTTAATCCCTCCATCTCTTTGTGTCCTGGAAAAAAAAATATCCGCATGAAACTTGAGGCTGACGAAGGCCAAGTCGTGTGGGAAAAGGTTTTTTTTTTTTTTTTCCAGCATTTTGGCTGCACTGTTATAGTAAATGACAAAATCTAATTTGAATGCCTATATTGTAATATTTAAATCCTGCAAATACTTCTTGAAAGGTTTTTAACCAGGGTCGGACCTAGAATTTTAGACACCGGAGGATAAAATATGACGTAGTTTCCACCACAAATGTTCGAAATATACAAAGCAATGAATAGTTTAAGCATGAATTCCATATACAGTAGCCTTTAATAATGTTAGTCTATTAGCACAGTAGAAACTAGGAGAGAAAATGCATTCCACATGCAGTCAGTGCTTTAAAATGTACTAAACAAATGATAAGAATAATATGTCAAAGTTGCATTTATTCAGACAGTTTTTTCTGGAAATTTACTTTGATCTCCTGACATGTTTTGACTGTCAACTGCCAGTCTTCTTCAGAGGCGTCTGCTAATAGCTTTGATGTGTCCTTGACTTTCGCATAATAATTCCAGCAAGTTCTCAAAAGAAAATTTCCTGACTAAAATTTGCCTGAATAACTGAAACCTTAAAGGTGCAGTCTGCAACTCTTATAAAAGTGACTTTATGTCATATTTGCTAAAACTGTCACTGTAAGGACAGCTTTACATCAAACTAGTAGTTTGTGTGAAAAAAAACCACAGACTTATTGAGTCCCCCCTGCTGCTCCTGCAGCCTTTGGCAGATTGCCAGAATGCACCACGACCGAGCAAAAAGAACCAATCAGAGCCAGGATTGTGTTTGATGGGCTGTCTGACAGCTGTTGCTCACAGGCCCCGCCCCTTTCCTGGAGCTGTAGTGCCATCTTTTTTACAATGTATGGTCTGGAGGAGAAGAAGAAGATGGAATTGGTGACTTTTCTGCTTGAAAGGTAATTACTGCTGCTTGATTTACATTATGATTGATTTGTAATTGTTACACTAGAACTCTGTGGTGCATGTGTTGTTTGTGTGTGTGCAGCAGCCTCCGTGTGGGCTGCTGTAAGTGACACGTGTTGTTGATGCTGCTGCTGCTGAGTTGTGGCACATAATATGCTTTTAACAGTGTATGTTATATTCATGTGATGTTGCTGTCGGACTAACGTTAGCAAGTTAGCTCCTCTGAGGGAGGGACATTGTAAAGTTTGGTGGCAGGGCAAGAGAGCAGCGTGGAGGGAGGGAGAGAAAGTTGCGGACTGCACCTTTAACATATTATTCAAAAAGAAGACAAAAAGAACCTGCTGGAATTGTAAATAATTAGTTTGATTAGATAGGCAGAGATGGGAAACTTTTATCACAGTACGAAGAATGTGACTGTCTGATCCCAGGGCCACATATCAAAATTCATGTCAGTAATGACCAAACTGATCATTAACACTGAAAAGAACAAAGGGTTTGTACTGTATATATCTATTTTGAGTCTTTCTGTCAGTTTTTGTTTCGTTTATTTATTTTTCCTGTCATTTTAAAAGTGATTGGTAATTTTTTGTTGTCAATTTGTTTTTTGCTATTTTCTGTTCAACAACTTTGTCAGTTTTTTTTCTTTCTATTGTGTGTTTTTGGTTTAATTTTATGTATTTTTTTTTTCCTGTCACTACCTACGGCAAGGAAGTCAAATTTTCAATGTTTTTTTTTTTTTTTTTTTTATCTGTTAGCAGGGTTACGTCAAAAGCACATAAATGGATTTTGACATAAACCAAATATAAATTTTATGCCTTAGAACATTTAATAAAATTTTCAGTTATTTATAATTACATTTTCCATTAATATTTATAGAATATACTGCTTCTGGATCAGTTTTGAGTTAGTTCCTTAAATACTCCACCAAGTTTCATCTGGATCATATGCACATTGCATATTACATCGCAATTATTATTTTTAATGGGGGAAAAAAAATATCCAAGCCTTTAAAGTGTGAACGATCATAGTATATTGATCATGATCATTGATCCAGATGACTGCCAATATCTGTCAGAGGATGTTTGGTGCTTGGCGGAAGTTTGCGCGCTCTTGTTTTGAATGTTATTGGAGTCATTTGGTAAATTTTTCCATTATTTTGTGAGGTTTTAGTGTCAATGTGTGTTTTTGAAGTAATTTTCTGTATTTCTGTAGTTAATTTGTATATTTTACTGTCATTTTAAATGTTTTTGTTGCCCTTCTGCGTGTGGTTTGTCCACATTTTGTGAATTTTTCTGTCATATTGTTAGAAAATTAGGATAAGAGCTGAATGTGGCCCAATTATTTACCCATGTTTATTTAGATTAAAGCTTAAAGGCGGCACTAACAGCCCATCTGGTGTAATTTACAGTTAAGCACTCATCAGATCCATTGTAATGGTGTACAATATGGCACAAAATTCCTAATATATATATATTACTGTCCAAATGTTTGGGGGTTATAACAGATTACATTTAAATTATTTTATCCCAAATCTTCAAAGATCCTATTTCATATAAGTTCATACATAAATAATAGTCTCAGATCCTTGCTTATTGCTGGTTTCATTTACTTGTCAAAACTTAGTGGAGAAAACAAAGACGCGTTACCGTTCCAGGTGTCTTACATCATCATGTCTTTATTGGAGGAGTGTAAACAATCTCTGAAAATAGCATCAGCCAGATTTTCCTTCATTGGCGATCACATGATCAATGGGTTTTTTTTTTTTTTAGTTTTTTGTTTTTGCAGTCATGGGTAAAACAATCACTGCATTGCAGAACGGCTCTCCTTAAATAATCCTGTCATTTTAAGTTGCCTCCATTTGGTTTCAACTGTATTACTGCATTTGATAATTAAAACCTAATATCTAAAAAAAAAAAGAATTGAACTGTTGATTAAAAGTGGGGAAAATGCATGCGATCAGTCATGAAAAGTCCGACATAAACCCACTTTACACTTGACGTTGCCCACAATACAGTTATAGCACTATTAACAGAATGTTTTAAGTGATCCTGTTTTACAGTGCGGGTAATAAATAACATGACTTTATGAACATGAAGTTCAGTCTCACATTGTTACTTAATCTCATCCTACTGTGTCTCTGACTACTGTATAAGGTGCTGAGTGAGCGTAAAACTGTCCTCGCTTGGGAATGCGATGCAGCAGTAAAATTCTCTATGTGTGTGTGTGTGTGTGTGTGGAACTGTTCCAGTATCCAGAGGCTCATTAGGTTAGTAATTAATGAAATCATTAAATATGAAACAGGAGGAAAAAAATTGCAAAAGTAGCCTTCTTTAAAAACAAGAAATACTTCTGCAGCAGTAGTCGTAGTGTTGTTAAACTACACAGAGTGCAACAAAAATATGTATAGTCTGCCATTGTGCATAACAACAAATATATATTTACAGTCAACATAAACCTGAAAAAAGTCCAACAATAAAATGTCACCACACTCAGAACCACAAACATTGTGGGGATTGACTGAGGAATTACTGACCTATTCTGACTGCGGACGCTCAGAACCAGGCTTAGACATGACGTCTTCATTTTTAGTCCCAAACTGGCCCAAATCAAGCAAAACAGATGAAGGGGAACCTTTTTAAGAAATACAAGCTGTGGATTGAATTCATACATCTAGCTGCAGGTCGACCAGTCGTTGGAAAAGCAAAGAATGACAATAAAATGAAACATATTTTTAGAACTATTTCCTGTTAAAAGAACAATGATTACCAAAATGCAGAGAGACAGAACCTAAACTACCAGTAATGATATGTGATTGATGGTGGACATTTCAAAGTAAAATCTAATTAAAAAAAAACTAAACTTCAGGCTAGAGTTTGGGTCCAAACAAGGAGCTGTCATTATGAACACGTTTCTATTTGACTTTAATATACAGTCTGCCATCATGTTGATTTTATTATTATGGCTGTGTGTGTGAGTTGAGAACCTATTCTAACGCCTTTTTTTAAGGCTTTCAAGTAGCTTTGGATCAAAGTCAGTGTGAGGGAATAATTCCACATAAACACAGAACTTGGGAAACGTCACATTCTGCTGAGCTCACTTCCACCGTTCCTTTCAAACACCTACATGAGCTTCTGATTCTCACACACAGCCTGATGATTTGTTAGCTTCCTGGTTCCAAAAAAAAAAAAAAAAAAAAAGAGAAGTTGAAAATGCAGTGTTAAATTAGCAAATATTTGAAAATGATTTGAACACAAGAATAAAAGGTACTGGGACAGAGCTTTGAGCCTTTTTGTTTTAGACATTAACAGATTGTAACAAACTAAATACAAAGACTGACCATCAGTGTGGGCTGAAACAGGAAAAGCTAGTAATGAACCGTTGATTAACATTACGTTACCGTAGTTACCAACAAATTAACAGCAGTCACTGCAGTCCACATCCAGGTTTATCAACATATTGGACTCAAAACAAATGGTCAGGAGGAACTAGACCTTTCTGGGACTAGATTGAAATAAATATTGTGACGTTTTAGGCCAACTTCCCTCCAGCCTGACAGGGTTTTCCGAGGAAAGGCGTGGCTGGTGACGGAGGAAGGTGAAGAAGCCCCTCCCCCTCTATGTGAAGTTCTGCAGAGGCTGGCTGACCCTCATGCAGGCCCAGTAGAAGGCCCGAGCCATGGTCACGAGAACCAGCAGCAGTAGCGCGACCCACGAGGCGTAGATGCCTGGGTACGTCTCGGCCTTCACCCAAGTTTCAGCCTGTGGTGGAGACCAAAGCACAAAGAGAGCATCAGGAAAACAAGACGCACTCAGTTACTCTGTCAGCAGCTCAAAGAGTGCACGGGAAGTGTGTGTGTTGTGCATTTTTTCCAATTACAATTAAAATTACAATGACTATTTTACCCCTGAAAGTCGATTACAATCACATACTCAATTACTAAAGTTCAATTACAATTAATCACAATTACTGAGCCAATTCCTCTTGTGTTAGCTTTCTGTTAGCATCTCTAATGATAACGGGTCATAATGTCTTAAATAAACAGTAAAACACATAAAAAACATTATCTATCATCCTATTTGTTTTTCATCTCTTGGTTACATTCTTAGGATTCCTAATCAATGAAAAGATTGGTTTTAATATTTTTGGTGTGGGCATCAGTACAGTTAAACCCTCAATTTCATTTTTTTTTTTTTATTTTTTAAATAGTAAAATGATCCTCAAGAAAACGGACATATAAACTTGCTGTGAAACATATCTGAACATTGTTAACTACATACGTGTGTAAGCCATAGAACTAGAACATGGTTCCTTAGTTTTAATTACATTGTAAAGGTTTTTATTGAATTTCCAATTACAAAGTGAGTTATCTTAACTCAATTACAACAGCAACATATTTTTATTCAATTACGATTACAATTATACTTACATCATAATTGCAATGAATTATCAATTACGCAATTATAATTGTCTTGATCCCAAACCTGATTTGTACACACGATGACTGAAGTCCAATTACAAATGAGGATAAAACACTTTCATAAATCTAAAACTAACAAAAGTATTAAAAAGGTTTTATTTTAAAGATGTGACAATGTCTATGTATCATGTAGATGTGGTAATGTCTATGTATCATGTAGATGTGGTAATGTCTATGTATCATGTAAATGTGGTAATGTCTATGTATCATGTAAATGTGACAATGTCTATGCATCATGTAGATGTGACAATGTCTATGCATCATGTAGATGTGACAATGTCTATGCATCATGTAGATGTGACAATGTCTATGCATCATGTAGATGTGACAATGTCTATGTATCATGTAGATGTGACAATGTCTATGTATCATGTAGATGTGACAATGTCTATGTATCATGTAGATGTGACAATGTCTATGTATCATGTAGATGTGACAATGTCTATGTATCATGTAGATGTGACAATGTCTATGCATCATGTAGATGTGACAATGTCTATGCATCATGTAGATGTGACAATGTCTATGCATCATGTAGATGTGACAATGTCTATGCATCATGTAGATGTGACAATGTCTATGCATCATGTAGATGTGACAATGTCTATGTATCATGTAGATGTGACAATGTCTATGTATCATGTAGATGTGACGATGTCTATGTATCATGTAGATGTGACGATGTCTATGTATCATGTAGATGTGACAATGTCTATGCATCATGTAGATGTGACGATGTCTATGTATCATGTAGATGTGACGATGTCTATGTATCATGTAGATGTGACGATGTCTATGTATCATGTAGATGTGACAATGTCTATGTATCATGTAGATGTGGTAATATCTATGTATCATGTAGATGTGGTAATGTCTATGTATCATGTAGATGTGGTAATGTCTATGTATCATGTAGATGTGACAATGTCTATGTATCATGTAGATGTGACAATGTCTATGTATCATGTAGATGTGGTAATGTCTATGTATCATGTAGATGTGGTAATGTCTATGTATCATGTAGATGTGGTAATGTCTATGTATCATGTAGATGTGGTAATGTCTATGTATCATGTAGATGTGACAATGTCTATTCTTTACCTTATCCAATCACATCGCCTTAATCTGAGAATCAAAACTCAGGTAAACATTAATTATTCCCCACAGGAATTTCTCACAGATATTAAACTTTTGATTAAAATGATTCAAAGTGGTCTTTAAAACCTTTGAAACGCTCTGAAGAACTAAAGATGACATAATATTTTATATCCACTTCTATGAAGCCTAAATTTCTCTCATATTGCACATTTATTTATTTTGCTTGCTTAAAAACACCCAAAACTTAAATGCATCTTGCGTTAACAGATAAATAATGAGACATTGTTTGACTTATAACTTTGCACATAATCAGATATAAGGTTAAATAAGGAAAGCCTCTATCTTTATGCAGTCAGTGCTGCTGCTCATATTTCTTATGATGATCTGACTTTGAGGAAACCCACGAGGATTTTCTGAGAATATGAAATTAGTAGCTCACATTTCAAAGTCCAAATATGAGAGCAAAGCTAAAATGGATCAAACGGAAGAAAAGAAATCTGATTCATGCAGAATAAGTCTCATTCAAATCAAATCATATACTAGCCATTCTTCTACTGCCTGGAAACCGTAGCACAATCTACTATTGAACTGTTTAAAGGTGAATGGGGCCAAACTCAACCAGTAAGAGTGAATGGTTCTGCTCTCAGCTGCTTTTAGTGGTCCAAACTCATCTCACGCAGCTGAGCTGGGATTTAAGTGATGAATAATAACTAACGGTAATGCAAACGTCTCCAGTTCCCTCTGTATAATTAAAAATAAAACCATGTGGAAATGCGGTTTGAACATAAAAGGCTTTTGATGCAAAACACAAGCATGAATATTAAGCCGTCGCTGCTCCTGCAAACGCCGCTATAATTGAAAGTCTCTTTTAATAAGCCGAGCGGATTGTTGTGACATTTATTGCGGAGCATGCCAATATTATGCAATGCTTCCATTACAGCCTGTTTAATGTCTGCACTTTGCATGCTGCTGTGAATGCAGCTGATCACGTTGAAGTTACATTGTGTGTTGAATAGGTTTTTTCTGCGTTATGCTGTTAGGTGCACATCTTGCTCCCTCTGCTGGTCATCAAGAACAATGCAGTGAGTTTCAACCTCTGTCTCTCTTTGTATCACTAGTGTGATGGAGGACCATATGAAAGTTAAATTAATATCAGATTTCTTTGGTGGTAAGACTTGAACACTACTTATAATTTAAGATGTTTGGGGAACATCTTTTCTTTGACGTTCCCAGCCTAAATGTGAAACCAGGAACGCTAAACATCTGCTGGAAGAGACACAATCTCATTGTTAAGCTCAAAGGCATGCTTGGTTGCCGTGGAAAAAAAATCAGTGCTGCATTTACACAGCGTCCACTCACCATCAGCCCAGCTGTGGAAACGCAGAATAGCAAGCAGAGTAAAAAACACCACAAGCTCCGCCTCCGGGGATACCTCTGACCAATGGACGAGCTGCAGATTAGAAAATGAAAATAAAGAGTAAAATGCATGTGATTTTTTTAACTGGTGGAATAGATCTGACTTTTAGGCATAAAATACAAAACAAAGAAAGGAAAATATGTTTAATATGTTGAATAGTCGAACAGTTTAGGTTCATGTTTAAACTATGAATGAATTGGGTGTTCAGGTTGAAGTAAAGAAAAGCGGAATAATGAGTAGATTATTACAGTAAAATATTACAGTAAAAACAGATGCAGAGTTCTGCTTTTACAAACCAGTCACGACTTTGCAAAAACTAAATTTAGCAACTAATGAAATGACAAGTCAGGGTAATACGGAAGAATAAAAAGTGACAAATAAAGTTTGAATAAACTATTAATTCAGGGATTAAATAGGACTACTGATCAGTTTGGTGTGATCATCCTTCATTGATCTCCTATCAGAAGTGATTCATCAGTGCTGATAACTCCTATTCATATGTCTAATCGTGCCTCCAGGGAAGCCCCTCCCTACACGCAGAACACGTGCTATGTGGAGGTCATCATCTTCCATGGGGGGTCACACTTGTCACGAGGGGACGCATTTGTGCAATGGACTCGCTGCGCGCATATGGGCTCCGTGAGGCGTGGAAGGAGATAACACAGCTGTAATGTGACCAAGCATTCATCACTGCTGCAATGAACAATCAGAAGAGAGCTTGTAGAGCATCCTTCAGAAGTGTATGGAAAGCTGAGTGAGTAATTATCAGTCAATGTATCCTTAATATCAAGGATGTCAAAAACACACACACACACACACGAGTGAGCTGCTAAACGTCCGACATGTTAACTAGTCAATCACTAAATAAGGTTTCTAGTTAACTAGTGACACAATTGTATGTTAGTTGGAGGCTGAAAAGCACAAAAATGTGTTATAACCTTTCCTGTTTGGTCTCCACACCGTGGGTGGGGTACTGCTTCTCCTCCGAGGATCACTTCGTAAGCTTAATAAAGATGGTACCGTGTAGTAATTATTTGCTGTAATTTATAATTTTTTTCATTAGCTTCCTCTACTAACACCTCCAATTTTGCTGCTTCAAATTAATTTTTTCGCTTCCGTGCACTTAGCTCTCCTTCACGCTACATGTTCAACACAACACGTACAAAACTCATTTAAATAGGGCGGTCTCCACCACTTCTGCACGTGCACTAATCATTGCTGCAATCTTAATGAATTCCTCGCAGCAGGTGAGAAAACAGCGTCACTAAAGGATTTAGGGACGCAACTGGTTTACCACCCTTTATCTCAGATATTAGTGAATCCGCCCCTCAGTGTCTTGCCCAAAGACACTTCGACAGACAGACTGATATCAAACCCCCAACCTCTTGATGAGAAGACTACCCCTGTACCACCTGAGCCACGGTTGCCTGTCAGGGTTGTCAACTTAAATGCATGTTGTTATACAATCATTTTGAACACATAGATAGTTGGGGGCCCCGGGATCCAAACTCGCTTAGGGCCCCAATTTGGTCAGGGGTGGCCCAGCGTGCCTCTGTTATAAATTGTTTTACACACTGATATCTTAAACTTGAATTTTTCTTTTAAAGGAATTCAGCGACAGAACATAAAAATGAAAAGCACGTACATTGAATATCAAAAACCACTGTCTGTCTTTTAATCTTTGTGCTGGTCCCTAAGGAGGAAAAGCTGCAGTCATTCTGCATCTCAAAAGGTTTTTTTTTTTAAAAAAAAAACAACAAAAAAAACAACTCATATCCCAGCAGCAGTTGACATGAATGAACCCTGCACAGTGCCGTACCACTGCAGGCAGACACACTGATGCACCGTGTTAAAGCAACGTGCACGCTAATAACCTGAGGACAAAAGAGAAAGTGACATACTGCTTTGCATGAGTCATTTTGTCCTGATTATTCTTCTTGGCTTTGTTTGTTCTTTATTATTAAAAGAAGCTTGTCTGTTGAATGGGAGAACAAACACTCTCTGTACATGAGTCTCTGCATCAGATACTGGTCATGGTTCACTTCCTTTTCCTGACCACTACAGACTGGGAACTTTCTACAAGGGCAGCAGAAATGGAGATGTTTTGACACGGTCATCACAACGTATGTGGAACAACTACCATGTGCCAAGAGGTCATGGCTGATGATGAGTGTTTGTTTTTTTTAGTAATGTTGCTGCAGCTCAGATGAACTTTTCTCCACATGTTAAGAAGGTTGTCTCAGAATGTTGCATCAGCAAAGTTTAAAAATAAATCCCAAACAAGTGAACTTTGAGACAACGGTGAAAAACGCTTTGTTGCATTTTAAGTTAGAGGACACATTTTACATGAATGGGAAGTCACAGGTTTGAGCCACTGAATGACAAAAAAAACAATGCAAAGCAATGCCCTCTCATACTTCTCTGAGAGAAAGCGTCACTAACCACTCAGATGCATTGAATAACTAGTGATGTACTGGGATTGACAGCTTCCTGATAAATACTTACACTTTCCTGCAGTGTGGGCAGCGGGCCAGCGTCCGATCCGTGAACTCTGTCCACTGAAATTACAAAGAAAAAGAAGGAAGTCTAAACTCCAGCTAAGGTGCACTCATAGAAAAGAATGAGTTCAGAGTTTAGAACAATGGTACGAGCAGGAGAACCGTTCTGACTGGAAGCCGACAAAGCGCTTTTACAACACTGAGGCTATGTTAAATGTCACACTCCGTACTATACACTACAAACTCAATGAGTATATACTGTCTACTATATACTATTAGTATGATTAGCATGGTGACAGTCCCCACAAAAGTAAACTTCGAAGTTTCCCAAGATGCATTTCGAACCTACGATGACTAAAACCTGAAGTACACTGAGGCTACATATCGCCGTTGACGTTTTAAGTGAGAAAGTGACCAAGTAGAACATCAACATGTGGTCATTTGATCCATAAAACTCGCGGAAACACGTTTCATGCCGACATTTCAGAGATTTTCGAAAACCCGTCATTATGCTACTGACAAAACTTCTAGTTAACTTCAAAACAAGAGTCCTATTTACAAAAGGGTTAGAAAAAAACAAATGGAAGACAAGAAGAGATGCTTTTATTTTGAAAAGGGGATGTTTGACTTTTAGCTTGAAGCCAGTCCCAGGATGGTTTTACATTCTGCTCACAATACATCATGAGGCGGTTGAGTATGACTAGTGTGCCCACCGTGCATACTTAGGAAATGTCACAATAAAGTATACATCTGGGTATTTCTCGCAAACTCAATCTTTTCATACTATCTAATGTGAATGCACTTCATACTAATTTTGACATCAGACTTAGTATGAGTAGTACGTAAGTATGACATTTCAAACACAGCCTGAGATCAGGTTTGAAATTTTTTTCCCCCCAAAATAATTATGTCCTTGCTGTTGTTTGTGACAAAAACAGATAGTTAAAAAATAATTATAATAAAAAAGAAGCATATCGCCAGTCAAGATTTTAATTTGAATACATTTTAAGGTGAGGTGGCAGACGTAATTTAAAAATATAGGTAATAATTGAATTAATATACAGTATGATCTAAAATACGCAGGAGTAAAAACAAAAATCTCACTGCTGAAAATCAAAATCTAACCAGGGCTTGAAAATGTACAATATGAGTCAATTAACATCCCACCATTCATTTACCGACCCATGTGCTCCTTTTCAGGGTCACAGGGGTGTGCTAGTGCCTATCTATTCTCCAGCTGTGATCAGGCACTAGGCGGGGGTACACCCTGAACAGGGCGCCAGTCCATCGCAGGGCAACACACACACACAGCCAAACAACCATTCACACTCATATTCACTCCTACAGGAAATCTAGAAATTCCAAACTCATGTTTGGACAAACGTCATTTTGGAGAAAACTCATGCAAGCATGGGGAGAACATGCAAACTACAGTGTCCACCCCAGGGTTTGAACCCAGGACCTTTTAACTATGATGCGGATGTTCTAACCAGGACCTAATTGTCTCCCTGCACCGACGCTCCTAAATGCTAGCTTATTAGCATGCTTTGTGCACAGCTACATGTTCTTTTCATTAGATGTGTTGGCACAGAGGCACATGCGGGACAGCTAGCCTCCAGGACCTAATTTGGATATAAAGGATCGAGATGAATCTGCTCTGATTGAGGCAAATCATTTAAGGGCTTATATAAACTACACAGCCTTGATGACTTCAGCACATAAGGGTTAATTTATCTCTATATTTTGGAGTCCTCTTCCCAAATGGCTTTAAGATTTATGGCAACACGATTTATATAAAAAATAAAAAAAACAAAAAAACCAGAGGACAGATATTCTCCTCTCCCGACACTGATGCTTTATTTCCTCCTGAATGCTGAACTGAGATACATTTGTAAACTGTGCGGAGCCCACTGTGCTGGATACACATTATTCTTATTGTCAAGCAAACACCGTACTGGAAGCAGAGACGACATTATCACCAGACTTGCAAGATTCAGTGCGATGCTATACCCAGGGGCATAGACCTATACTTTCATTCAGTCCAAGAGGAGGTGGAGGAAAGTCCATCCGTCTCGTAGCATTTTACAGTCAGATACCTCCAACTACACCAACATCCACTCCTCCGCCATATATCTGAGCCATCCTAAAACTGTCCCAAAGACTGTTGGAGAAGAAACAAGACAGATTTGACCACACTTTTTTAGCACAGTATGACCATAGTATATCAGCACATACTTGATGGGGTTATTGATCTGCAGCGATAATATTTATTTGGCCTAGTGCTGGGCTATTCAGGCCCCTGTTTGTTTTTACAGCATAAACCCTTCAGGCTAAACAAACCCAGCAAAATGTTGAGGAAATCTCCGAGCGCCAAAGGAAATGTACTAAAAGAATAGTTGTTTTGTAGGTAGACAAGACATTTGGATGGAGTTCAGCTTGTTATAGTGGAATACTGCTCAGAGTGGGCCGAGTAAACGATGGTTACGCATACAGTTACACTGTATTCCATGTCTAAAAGCTTAATAACCATAAAACAACACAAAAACAACAAATAAATAAATGAATATATGAATCATAATGAGAAAGTATTAAAAAATGTGCTTTACTTGCTGCAGCTACAGATGATATGAAATACAAACCTGAACGCACTGTAAAAGTTGTGGATTAAACTTTATCTACAAACAAAGAAACCCACTCATTTTACACACACATAACAGTAACTAAACGTAATTGAACATCATCACAATCATCAACTCTCCACTGCTAGAAACCTGCCTCAGCTTAGAAACCACTTTTACAAAACACTTTAAAATTAAGAAAAATGCAAACAAAAGTAAAAACAGGAAAAATACAGAATAGTAATATGATACTGGGTTATAAATAAGTGTGAGTGCAGGTACAGTCAATGGGTGTTATCTGAATCTGACCATTGGATGCTCTTTTTAAACAACTGTGCCAGAGTAGAACCTCGTTAGACAGGACACCTTAGACCAGTACTACTGTAGTATATAAGACACTGACAATATCCAGACAAAAGGTGACAGGTAGCGACTATATTTATTTAATTTGTGGAAATTTTGTCAAATAATTAGAGGATTGTGTAGGATTTAGGAAAAATTAGGTTTCCTTCAACAATTTGAAAGTAAAAATTCCATCGTGTTATATAAGCATAGGAATACTGCCAACGGCAACAATTATTCAAGTGGAGTTTCATTGAATTTGTGACAAATTCAATGAAACTCTACTTGAATAATTATAAAGTTCTACTTCCAAATCAATCTGTTGAAATGTAGTGCTTTGAAAAGTGGATTATTATGCATGGATGCCAATATTTCTGTTTGGATAGGATACAGTGATTTAAAATTACACCCAATTTCTGTTTAATTCCAATAAATCATTCCCATGAAAAGTTTCTATTTTTTGAATAATGCCAAAATTCCTGAGCTTTAGTTCCCATGACAATATGCCAGATATTTTTACGTCCCTTTGCAATCTTACTGAGATATCCACAACTACAATATTTAATCATTTACACAATGATTCATGTTTTCTCAGCCATGTTTGTTTTCCCCTGCAGACTGATTTGGATGTTTTAAAGGGCCAGATTTGGCCCCCGCGCCTTGAGTTTGACATGAGTGCTTTAGTCCTTTTGATCAGCTTTGATATTAAAGTGCTAAAGTGTCAAAATTCACTAGAAGCTACAAATTAGCATCCATTTGATGCCAATTTTGAAGTTTCACGTCAACATTTCAACAATAAACTTTTTAAAGTTAGCATTCATTTGAGTCATAGTTCTTTGTTTTTTTATGTTAAAAATAAGCAGTTTGGTTTTAGAGTATTTAATATTTAACATAAATCATTACACTGAGCAGTTCACACGAGACATGACGTAGTGAATGCAGAATGTGTGAACATGCTCCACTCAAACAGGTCAAAGACTAAAGATAAAAGGCTGGTACCAGGAAAGTGTTGCTGCAGTGTCCACAGGAAACTCTGGCTCCAGCTGGCTGAGGATCAGGACTAGCAGGACCAGGATGAACCGGACCAAGATTTATTATCCTCTTACTGGAATGAGACACACACCCACAACACACACACACACACAGAGTCAACATTTACAGAACCTACGACTTAAGACAACATTCTGTTATTACAGGCTCATAAAATGTGGGACTTTGTTTTACAGAATCCAGGTCCAGGAGCAGCTGGTCGTCTCATTATGGGATGTGATGTTGCTCTTCTACCGACAACTTCCTCAGACACAAACAGAATCTCCAGTCGGTAAGCATTTTAGTCTTTTCTGCAATGGTCAGCATGTCTGCACTAAATGCTAAACAGTAGCGGTGAAGTTCTGGAAGCTAATTAAAGGGAGGAGATGCCTGTGAATATTTGGAGTACTTTTAGCCCGTAGATGAATGGAATCCCTGGAGCAAACCCAAGACATAAAAGAGTATACCAACCTTTGCACCCTCTTCAAATCTCTTCTTATTGATAGGACCTCAAGTTTGTTAACTTTTGACCCAAATCAGCTCAAGGTGACAGCGTTTGCTTTTCCTGCAGCGATTAGAATGTCTAATAGCTTTGGTAGCAGACATTAAAAAACATATTTAGGTACTATTGCTTTAAATTACAGGTTGTCGATATTGACCGATATTTGCAATAAAATGTAATATTGATTGAGATTGGTATTTGAATAAAATAGACAACACAAATATAATTGAAGGGAAAAAATATAATTTATACATCACAGATTATAATATAATAATTTTCTTTAATCTATTATAAAGATAACTTTTAGATTTAGAATACATTTCTCTTTAACTGTCAAATTTGGGGGTAAATGTACAGGCTTTTATTAGTTTTAGAAGTGGAAATATGTTTACGTATTGGTTGGAAAATCAAATCCTTGTCAGCTCTAGGTTCCTCTCTATCAACAGCCAGAGATATTTCATATTTATATTTTAATTACATCATAGGGCATATGTAAGAAAAACATTACACATGAATTATATTAATCAATTAACTTAATTTGGCATATAAATGCCCTTTTCAGTGAAATACTGGATGTGTTTACTTAAGCAATGTTGCTTATTAGGCCTTTATTTACTAATGCTGCCTATTTGAATGGTCATACAAAATGTATTTGCTAAATTGCTGTACGTTAATTTTTGTAATAAAAAGTTATTTATGGAGTAAGATCAAGAAGCATAAAGACTGCAAAACATGCATTTTTTCCTTCACGATTATTTGATATTTTTTTCTTTTTTTTCTTTATTAATTACTAAATAAATACAGCAGCTTTTTCCAAAATGAGTTTACTTTCAAATAATGATACAGTCTGCCTGTTATGCGAACCTTATTTAAAACGCTTATAATTTATTCTGTTTTCCATGTAGAGCTAAATTTTTGTGTGAAAGGTAAATTAAAAACATCCTTTAACATTATAACTTGGGTCCTTTTTTTATTTTATTGTGAAAATACTTCACTGAAAATCAAAATCAAAACAATTTGTGCTTCTGTCTAATTTCCTGTGGATTGCTCAGGATTCCAACATTAAAACCTTTTCTGCCTTGAGCGTGACTTCATGGTCTGCTACTAAGGTGACAGATGCATTATGGGTCTTTGATCTTCACCAGAAGAACATTTGTGATGTTTAGTTAAATTGACACGTATTTAAGCGGCGGCACAAATTCAGAGGTTTTTCTTTTTTTATTTAAAAAAAAAAATAAAAAAGGTGGCTAAAAATAATGCTCTCTCACTTGGTTTGCCCCGGGCATAAACAAAGAATCCTAGCTGCCTTTCCAATTACATGAAGCCTGCAGGAGGAAGACGCTTAGATGAGCTGCCAGTGCTGAGCATCTTTTTACGATACGCACCATGTGTTTGTTTTATCAATAGAAAAAACACTGTTTAGATACAATTTGTTGTGGAGCATTTAGCTAAATCCAAATGAAAACTACTAACTTGCATTCTTTCATTTGCTACCTACACTATATTGCCAAAACTATTCACTCACACGATATGAACTTGAGCGACATCCCATAATTAAACCACATAATTTAATATGATGTTTGTCCACTCTTTCGAGCTAGAACAGCTTTAACTTTTAAATTGAATGATTTGGATACCTGAGCTAATACTTTTGGCAATATAGTGTATCTCTGAAATTATAAACCATCCAAATACACCAATGTTGTGTGATTTCCAGCAATTTTTTTGCTAAAAAAAAAAAAAAAAAAAAACAAATTGGACAGCCATGACAATTTGAAACAAATAATTTAGTGCAGGGGTTCTCAACCTTAAGGTCACAAGACAATGGGAGGGGGTCACCAGATGCCTTCAAGAAACTAAGAATATATATATTTTAAATTTTAGCCCATTTTTCCTTATTTTTACAATTTTTCTGCAACTACACTAAACTTGTCATATTTTAACCTATTTTCATCCCTTTTTCTTGCCATATTTTTGCTCCTTTCAAAACATTTCTGCCACTTCTCAAATTTCAATGCCTTTTCTGCAAATTCTTTTCACTTTCAAGACATTTTCTGCACTTATAAAACCTGTCAAAATCTTTTCCCACTTAATGTTGCATATGTTGTCCCATTATTGTCACTTTTAACCACTTTTCACCATGTTTCATGCTTATTTTTGCCATTTTAACCACATTCACAATTTGTCATGCCCATTATCTGCCAGTTAAATCTAATTATTCCAATATTGACACTTTGAACCCTTTTTACCACTTTTTCTTTCTGTTTCTGGCCACTGTAATTTGCAACTTTTAACCAATTTCTGTGGTTTTTAAAATCCCATTTCACCACCTTTTACACCCACTTTTGGTCAATTTTAACAAATTTTATTTCTGAATAAAACAAGAATTTACATCTTTAATATGACTACATACTATGGTGCAAATAATAATAAACTTCCTGGATAACAGTGGATATTATACAGATAAATAAATAAATGTGGTTATCACAGATTCATAGAACAATGGACCATCATTTTGCTGACTTCATGGATGGGCCCCAAAAATCTCTACCCTTTATTTCCCCTTCTAGATGGCCCTGTCTCCACATGACTGTTCTTCAATGTTTATGTCAGTGTTCAACCACCTTCAGGTACAGTGGGGGTCCCTGCTCTCTAGAACCTTTATTTTGGGGGTCATGGGCTGAAAAGGTTGAGAACCACTTGACTTAGTGTACATTTGGATTCATCTTTCAAGAAGAAAGTTGATTTCCATCCTTCAATACTGATCATATCATATCCTCACAGAAGTTCAACCCAAGTAGTGTCTGCTTTTTCTTCATTCCTCTTGCTTAAGATTACAATAATTGTGCTTAGACCGAATCCTAAATTAAATCAAAGCACTTTCCTCATCTGATTCTTCCTCTCTCTCTCTCTAACATGACAACATCTGTAAAACATCTCATGGAGGTTTTAAGAATAATGTGAGAACACATATTCCTACGCTAAGAAAGCCTCACCAGTACGGCCGCGGACAGGCGATCCTCTGAGAGGTGACTTTGCAGATGAGCAGACAGTTGCAGGGGCAGCGGACGTACTTCTTTCCTGCTGGGGCATTCTTAATGGGCTGCAGAGGGAGACAAAAACACACACAGGGGGAAGAGATAAGAGAGGGATGCAGGAGAATAGGAGTAGATAACAAGCCAACTGTTGATGGATTATAAACACAAGGACAGAGGTCTACTCAGATACTGGAGTGAGTGGAGAGAACCTGTAGTTTGGAGGGGGTACACTGACTCTAATTAGAATTTACTAGGATATTAATGGGGGTGTTAGACATGGAAGAACTGGAAATGTTTGGTGGTAGGCCTGCTGCATGCATTATAATTTAAAATGTTAATGAGAGAAAAAGTACACAAATTGCTGCCCACATTCTTTTTTTCTGTTGTTAAATGAATAAAGTGTTTGTATTCTTTTGTAATAATTACTCCTACATGTATTTTATTTAAATCAATGCTATAAAAAAGTTTGGTAATAGCAAGTATTTTGCAGAATTTAACATTGTTTGTTACTAACATCCCTGCCTGTCTGACCTCAAAGTAAACCCTGCAGTTAGTTTCAAAGAAATAACGAATCCTGAATCCTTCCAATGTTTCTTCTCTCCTACATAAATTCATCCCCACATTTGTAAATAATGTGTATTAAGACAGACTTTTATTTGTCTTCTAACATCTGGACAATAATTTCATAGCCACAGTAGAAGATAAACCTGTCATTTTCCTAACATTCATTGCTGCTTATAGCATTTGCCCTGTTTTTAATCAGAACAGTCACCTGCACAATCAAACTGTCTTTTACTACTTAAAGAGTCTCTGTGAATCAGTTACCCAGATGTTGCACATTCATCTAAATGTGATTTCTAAAATCTCTCTTAGTAAAAGTACTTTTATATTTTTATGCTCCTTTCTCTAGCATGCCCTTCGTCCCTCAATTTTATATTTATAACTTCATACCAAACTTAAATTCTTGTGGAATTCAGCGTGGACAACAAAGTAAGATTGACATTGCGCAGGGAAACCTGTTTCTTTATTGTAAACATGACAATAAATGCATTAAAATAAGAAAAGCACACAGGAAGACTCATTGGTTAAACCAGTTTGAAATCATCCCTACAGTGTAGGTATAATATATATATAATACAGTGTAGGTATATAATTAAAAAAATATTCAGTGTGGGGCCTACACCAAATATTTTTTTCTATTATATACAAGATCATTTATTAACTTAGTTTCTAATAATTGGAAAAAAAAAAAAACATTAATTCTGTAAATGTACATAAATGGATTTTCAAGATTACAAATATTACACTGTAATGTGCATAGATTGTTAATAATGTTCAAACTGAGTATATGTGTGTGTGTGTGTGTGTATATATATATATATATATATATATATATATATATATATATATATATATATATATATACACACACACACACACACGTGCTGATTCCAAGTGAATCAGAAAATACTTTATTAAACCCTGAGGGGTAATTAGAACAACAAAGATTGGCATATTAAAAACAACACTAATAAGAAAAAGAAAAGAAAATGTGCAAATAAAAGATAAGGTCCAAAAAATATTTAAAAAAAATAAAAATAATTAATATAAATAAATAAAGTATATATACACGTAAACAGATTTTTTTAGGTCCATGGCAGGCAGGCTGTGGTGAAAAAAGTCAGATTATTTTGACCCTTTAGTGAGGTTCATATTTATTAAATATTCTATTTAGTCAAACATATTGTTTGGGGTGTGTACAACTGAATATGATAAAAAAAACCTCAGTAAATACCACTTGAGCAATATTCAGTAACACATTAAATTAAATGGGCGTCACATTGCTTTCTCTTTGTGTGTACAGTTAAAACAGTTAAAAGGATGCACCTGACCTAGGTTAGCATGTTGCTATGAAATCCTACCGTCGCTTCATTGCAGACTCCACATTTCACCACATGCTGATGGGTTTTGCCCTCCACAGAAATCAGACTCTGACACACCCTGCAGCTAATGACAGGAGCACTGCCACTCTCAGGGGAAGTGAGCGGGGAATAGGGCGGCGGGTCCTCCCCCAGGAGCACTGATGGCTGAGTGGGACTGGGAAATGGAGGAAAGCCTGCAGACAAGATGAATAAAATAAGACCCGTAATGAGGAGAATGGTAATGAATCTGTGTCGAGAGGAACAAGTCATGAGAACACTGGAAACCCAAACATTCAAAGTGCTGAAATAGATTCAGTAGTTTATACTCAAAGTTATAGAAAAAGTTCTACTAACTTTTAATTATGTCATGTTGGAGTAACATGTTCTTCCTTTTTGAGTAATTTTAACTAGTGCTGTCCCGATCCGATATCGGATATCGGTCCGATATCAGCCTGAAAACAAATATCGCATTCAAATTTAAGATTTTTTTTTTTTTTTTTTTTTTTGCAGTTCATTTTTTATTTATTTTATTCAATTGTAGAATACTGTAGATATTATGTTTAAGGTCAAAATGCATGTAACCAATTAGTTAATAAATGGGTGAGTATTTCTCATACCTACTGTTGCCTACTATTGTTCTCAGTTTGAGTAACATCACTTGATCAAGCCTTTTCTAACATTCCACACTACAAATTAAATAATTGTTGTGTTTTTTTTTTTAATTTTTTTTTTTAAAAGTAATAAAAGTATGTATGATTCATGCCGATATCGTTTCGGATCAATATCAGTATCGGCCGATACGCAAGGCTGCAATATCGATGTCATATCGGAAACTAAAAAGTTGTATCAGGACATCCTGAAATGTAACTTGTCATTTTTGAGTAAATGAAACTATATTTGTTTATAAGTAAGCATAACTTAGGTGCAACTTAATAGAATTAAGTATTTACATGCTAAGAATGATAAAGTCCTGTGATTTCTGTTGCTACAAATTCATACAGCATTTTAATTCAACTGTTATTAAAAAGTACAAGTAGCCAGTCATCCAACCTTTTAAGTTAATCAACTTGAAAAAAAATGTAGTTCTGGTAACTTATACGCATTTATAGTGTATGCTAAGGAGTTGATAAATGCACAATAGCGGAGACAAGATGGGTAAATACAAAAACAAGTTAATAAGATTTGGTGTTGTGGTTAGCTGAAAGGAGCTTTAGAGGAAAAACACTCCAGGAATGCAGAGCAGGGTCATTCTGGACAAATAAGGCTTTTCACCTTGTAGGAAGAAAAAAAAAAAAAAAGAACGGGTAAACCACAATAACTTGGACACGTGTTGCAGGAATCTTGGGTAAAAACAACAGTGGAATAGGAACAAGACCATTATTATCGTTGTCCTGTATTTTACAGTTACAAAGGACTCCCTCTATGCAGTTATTGGTTGTAGCTCTCTCAATGGTCTCCTTATGTGTCTGTCCAATCAGGTGTTTCAGAGATGCTAGCAAGCTAAGCAGCATTACAAAAATATAAATACACATTCTAATCTATTTATTTAGTTAAATGCACAAATAAATATTTCTAAAGTATTGTGGAACTGTCGAGCTGCGGGTATATAGCTTTAAAAAGGACAGTTTTGGGGGTGTAACGGTTAAGTTGCTGACCATGCTGACTCGTGACGTACTTCCGGTGAAGTCAATGAACGCTTAGAATAAAATGCAGGTGTAACTAAGTCTTAATGATTAAATATCTCAGAAAATGATCATTCAAATTATGTTCGAAGAATTTAGGATGTCCGTTTAAAATATAAAGTATAAATTATGACCAAAGAATCAAACAGCTGCATCAGCAGTAGCGGGTACAACAAGTACCAGTTTATAATGCCATTTAGCAGCTAGCATTTGTGATGCACTATACTAAATAGAATATATAATTCAGAATAACCAGAAATGATCCAAGAAGCAATTAGAAAACGTAAAGTGAATTTATATGTTGCGTTTAGGAGGGAAACCGCTAAGCAACGCAGCTGGGAGGCGGTCATCGGTTATTAGGTTCGCCAGATGAACCAATACACCAAGTTGAGCTAGCAACGATGCTAACATATGGGTTGCTAGGTGAGTCAGTCAGCACAAATCACATTTCAATTTGACGTAATTAAATAATCACACAATAATAACATGACAGGCCAGTGTTAATGAACAAAATGCAATGATGACTACGTTTTCCATGAGCTCACCCTGAAGCTACGCTGTGGGAGCCGGGTGCTAACGAACACTAACTCCCCTGTCAGTGGGCTGGTAAGCTAGGCTAGCCGAAGCTGCACCGTAGATACTCACTCTGTGGTTTGTTGGGCACACCATAAGGCGCCGCACCGGGAGACACCCCTCCGTTACCGCTGCCGAGAGCACCATCTCCCAAATCAGACAGTAACGGGGACCTCTCACCATCCGCCATACCGAGAGCGAGGCGTGGGAGGGGGAGAGAGTGGGACCGCGGTAACAGACCGATACGGTGCTGTATTGTTGTGAGGGAAACGAAGGCGTCACATGACCACACCCCCATCACCACCTCCTTCAGCCACTGTACAAGTGGTGCTGATGCAACGATGCCTCGGGAGTATTGCCCTGTCTGTACACCAGAGGATGCTCTTCAACAGGCTCCTCTCTTCTATCTGCCTGCTGAGGAATCAGTCCAGCCATTAAATCGGCAAGTGCAGTCGTTGCAGCAGCAATAAAGAAGGAGAGAGAGGAAACAAAAATAGAAATACATCTAATTAAAAAAAAAAATAGGAAGAAAACATTCTAACTGCATGGAAATTAACAATTAAAAAAAAGTAATTCCATTATTGCAGATTTTTTTCTTTTAGTTTTCATCCTATTTATTTTAAATCCTATGTGTATGCATAGGTTATTATCCCCCGTCACAAAGTGTGGAAAAGGGATATAGGTTTGAGCTCTGTCCGTCCGTTCGAGTTCAAGGGGACAGCTTTTCTCAGAAACCATTTAAGATAGGATAACCAAATTCAGTGTGTGGCTTCAGGGTATCTATCCCTTGATGGAGTTCGAAAATGAGAAGCGCGCAATTATTTTTTTCCGGAGTTATTGCCCTTGTTCTGATTTTTTGGACTCTGTTCGAGGTATCTTCAAAGGGGACAGCTTTTCTTACAAACCATTTAAGATAATTAGTAATTTTATATTCTGACGTGATAATATTTTCTTATGTTTACATCTAAGTCCCTAGATTTAGGACATTTAGGAAAAGGTTGTGAGTTATGATGACAACCAATCTGGCGGAGGATGTTGATGACTACTCTTGTTTTTTTTTTACCTTTTTGATACGTACATAGGTAGGCTATAGGTTACCTTGTAAAGCAGCATTTAACCCTCCAACTATCCTTGGGGTTCAATGTTTATCAGTAATACATGGAAAATATATATAGACCCATTGATCAAATTACAGAAGAGATCATTAAGAATAATACATAAAATCGATATCCGGGCACTTACTAATTAACTGTTTTAAAAAAATTATAGAACAATGAAAGTTATAGATTTAGTAAAGTTAAAAGTGTTAGAGATTTTATTCAAATCAAAAATAAAAGCCTTCCTTTGTGTATGATATCACTTTTTAAACAAAAGAAAGAAGATATCATTTAAGAGGGATTTATTTTTTTGAACAAAGCCATTTAGAACACATGTTAAAAGAAGATGCGTTACTGTTTTCGGTGTTAACGTTTGGAATGATCTTGAGGATTATTCTTAAGGTAATAAGTTCACTGTCTATGTTCAAAAAATATTTTAAAAACTAAATGTTTGCACCTATTAAGAGTTTGTTTCTATTGTTTTTGGAGGATGGGCTCCAACAAGTGGTGACTGCTTCAGCCCATTCCATTTTTGGTTGTTAAAATGAATGTTTATTCTTTATATTGCATTTTGGAAATACAGTGTGCACAAGTTTGCTTTTTTTCTCACGTTTTAAATTTTCAGATGATGCAGTATAGAAACTGACAAAAGGCAGCACCAAAAATGAAGTTTGCCTTTGTTATCATTGGCTATACAATCCTTATATTAATAGTGTTACTAATTAAAGTTCCGTATTTTAAGTTATTAGTGTTTTGCTTCTTTGTCTTGACTTGAATTATATTTTGGTATTATGAGAATATGTATTTATGTACAGTATATATTTTGGGTACATCAATGTTCTTATTTCACATATCGGCTAATGAGCGATGTATCCGTAATCGAACGACATCGACCATATCGGTTGGGCTCTCTTATGTACTGACTTCTTGGGCATGGATGTAAATGTTTAAAACCTTGTGGCTATTTTATCATTAATTCATTACAAAAAATAATTGCACAAAAAAGCTAGTAAATGTAAACATAAAGGACCATGGCTGTAAATACACAGTGACAGCCATGTGAGAAAGAGCCACAGCACATATACTATAGGTTAAGGAGTGGAGTCGTGCTGCGTAGAGTGGATAAAGCACGGAGGTCCACACTAAAAAGGAGAATATTTGTCAGATGGTAGGGCGATCAGAGTAAGCTGAGCTGAAAGTCTCAGAAATTAAGATGTTGAGGTTGTCGGCGTGACAGGATTAGAAATGAGTACATGTGAGGAACAGCTGAAAGGAAGCCATAGGGAGATGATCAGAAGCTAGGCTTAAATGATTCGGACATTGGCCAAGGAAGGGAAGAGTGTTGCAGATGGAGCTGTCAAAACAAGATGAAAAGAGGATGACCACTGAGGGCATTTTTAGATATAGATATATAAGAGTAGATTAAGGCAGATGACCTGGAACAGCTTATTTATAAAGTTAAAGAAATAGGATGATAAATATAGGACCCAAAAATATAAGATGATGATGTTGAAAGTTACCTTAACTGCAGGAATTCATTTACTTACGTCGTACCTTTTTCTTATCTTCTACCGCATTCTTGGCATGGTTTAGTGGTTTATTGTTGAATAAAAAGGCTACAAGATGCTGTCTTAGTTCAATACAAAAAAAAGTTTTATTCTTAAAATTACAGCATTCTTCTCCAATAGGCTTAAGCAGAGCCTTCAAACAACTGGTCACCAAACTGGTAATTCTCATAATCTTACCCATACTCTTTCCCATTTACTGTATATTGTTTCCTTTCTTCACACTCTGACCAAATGGTAAAATGGACTTGATTTATATAGAGCTTTATCCCTACACTGAAGTAGTCTCAAAGTGCTTTACAATATCAGCTTATTCACCCATTCACACACCAATGGGACTGAGCTGTCATGCAAGGCACTGGTCAACCACTGGGAGCAACTTAGGGTTCAGTGTCTTGCCCAAAGACACTTTGACACATAGACAGGTATAGAGTGGGATCGAACCTATCTGATGCTTACACCTTCCACAGTCAGTCTGAGAATGCGAAAAACAGAATTAATCCTCAAATGGAAACACAGAGAATATACGACACGAAACAATTTAGTTTATTGTTAATCAATTCGGAGAAAATTTCAATAGAAATCTTTCCATTTATTTCCCCCAGCCTGCTTCTAGCTCACTCATATCTGTAATGTTTTGCATGTGCATCAAATTAATGCAATGATTGCTACCCCAATGACAACTTTAAGAGACAATACTGAGATAATGTATAGTCCAAAAATTGCCCAAACAAACAATTGTGCAATGTATAGATGCCACTGGCATCATGCCAGGCATGGTTTACATTCCAAGTATGTTCCAGAAGTAGAATGCTCCCACAGGTAACATCTTGTACGGGTGTAAATCACATTAAAGATGCTCAAATTTGCAATCACACTATTATGCTGATGTTTTTTTGTTTCTTGTTAAGACAAGTCATTACAACAACAGGAACAGGAAACTTACTAATGAGGCTTTAGCAGCTGGATGACAATGTTAAATGTAGCATCGAAACCACACTGTGATGTAAAAAGAAGAAACAGTTTCACTTTGATTGCATAGGTTAACCTCAGTTAACCTCATTGAGTAAGGAACTGTCAAATTTAAACGGACTATAGTGTATATTTGTATATTTAATGGCTTCAGAGTTTTATCATCAAGGCGCAAAGAATGAATGAAGACAAAATATCAACAACAGGGCAGTGGTGGGCGTTACAGTTAAGGAAGTGGGCTTATAATCGCAGGGTCATTGGTTCGAATCCAACCTGTCCAATCACTGTGGGAGGTTGAGCAAGTCCCTTAACCAACACATTTTACCCTCAGGGTCAATCTGACCACAGGCATATTTACCTCTAGAAAATGATTTCCAGAAAATTCTTGACTAAGGAAAAGTCATGAAATATGAAGCAAAAAAACGTAAATCAACTATTCTTTTGTTTTTTAATAATAAACATTGAAAGGGTCAAATTGTCCCCAAGGATAATAGGTGAGTTAACCTTAACTGCTGGTGTTGTTGTACGTCGCTTTGAAAACAAGTGTGATAAAATGAAATTGTAATTGTAATCATAAAACAGTCTTATTTTAGTGCATGTTGATCAGGTCCAGGGGCCGCTTCATCAGTAGAGTCACCTCCAGCTCTTCCCTTTCGCTGAAAAACTGGGCTTTTCCCTCCTGACTGTGAATGGGATGAGGCAGGTGGAGACCCAGTTTGCTGAGAACAAATTAAAAGAAAAAAGAGATTACACATTCTGTGAGGTTAGATGAGAGATAATGTGTGTCTAGAGTGTAACAAGGAAGATGACAGAAGCTGTGAATAGGAGATCAAAGCAGAGATCACAGCATGAAACTTTGATGAGATGGGAATGCCTGGATAAAGGTGCTTTTGGTCTATAACTGCTGCTGCTGCTGCTGCTCCTTAGTCATGAAGGAATTTTAAAAAAAAAAAAATAAAATAAGATGAAATCGAGGAGGATTTCAAAAGGTCCCTTACTATTTTGGAGTGCGGAGATCAAGGAACTTTTCTTTCACATCCAGGACGACATCAGATGATTTAGTGTCAGGCAGCTGGATTTTCACCTGCGACAGTCACAAGGTCGGCATATTTATTTCATCTTTAACAAAGTGCACCAATATAATTTGTGAAAGACTGACCATCACTTCTTTTTGAAGTAACAGAAACATACTACTGTGTGACTCTAGATACATATTGTCCTTCATTAGGATCTCTACAGTGAGTGAATGTGTAAAGCTTTTTGTCACGACAGAATGTCAGCACCCCTCCTTTTAGACAATATACATAATCTGTGGTGATGAAGTCCAGACGGGGGCGATGGTGAATCAAAGTGACAAAATGTATTAAAACCAAATAATCAAAAGAAGTGCGCACAATGAATCACTCTGTGCAAAGAGGAATGGACGGTTATGCTAGTAATCTAAAAACAAACAATATAATTTACAGTGTTCTAAGCTCAGAAGGAGGAGATAAAAGAAAAGAGGGAGGGCAGAGGATGTGAGAGCAAGAAAGAAAATGGGGCTAAGGAAGCGTTATCTGGCCTGTGTGTGTACATGCTTGAATTTGGGTGAAAGGCACCTTTTTATCTAACTGTTTTGGTTGGTATGTGTGCGCAGGCGCTGTTCTCATGGCCTGAAGGTCGGGTACCATCTGGTTCTAGGCAGTATCTCTTTTGAGGGTGTTTTATCTACGTATGTGACTCACCAGGCAGAAAGGCATGGAGAAGGACATCAGGAGAACATAGCAGAAGAACTCACAATTTACACACAAGAGTATATGAAGCTTTGATATGCAAGCACACAACCTTAATGAATCATCACACATGAATATTGTATGTGTTGCACTGATATGTAATCACTAGTGGTCGACCAATTCATCGTTTTGCGTGTATCGGCATCGGCCGATGTACGCTGGAGCATTCGCTGATCTGCTTTATATACAGAGCGACTGCCACAGGCTGCTCCATGTTGCTGGAGACAGAGTGCAGAGCCCCTCCCCCCACTAGCAGAGCGTGAAGGAAGCTCTTCAACCCCAACGGCAAGTTTTAAACTTTCAAAGCATCTTTTAACTGTTTAACTTAGAGTTGTTCCGTGGGTCCACGTGTTGTTGTTGCAGTTGTATTTAACGAGCAGCTGGCTGGAGGTTTGGCGTGTGTGTGTTACCCTCTCTCTCTTTCTGCTTCTCACTCAGCGCTGCGCTGAGAAGAAGTTTTTAAAACTTTGAGAAGCAGTTTACATCTTGTTTGAATATTTATTCTTGTTAATGTTGATGCAATTTAGAACAGAAACTTGAACAGTTTGTTGCTTAATGTACATCTGACATCACATTATTTTCTTCTGCTAATTTATGTTCTGGGGTTGTGTTGGAATGGACTATTATTCATGGGTTCTTTTTGTGTTTAATACTATAATTATATATCTTTATACTCTATAATCTTGTTAATAAAATACATCTTCAATCAGGCCAACTTTTGTCAAAGCTATTTTCAAGTCGAGGATGAACAGTTCTCTTAATATTTCATGAGATGTCTCACTCTTTTACTTGTTCTTGTTCTACATCCCCTGTTTTTATTATTTGTATAATATTTTTTACTTGGTGTTGTTCTACCTCACCTTTGTTAATTTCAATAAATGTTCGTTTTTTATTGAGACTTGTATCGTTTGTTATCATCATTGTACAATTTTTATGATGTAAATTGAGGAAGCAAAAGTAGTCGGCTCCAAAAATCGGCTCAAGAAAATTGGCAGTCCGTATTGGTCATCGGCTATGGCTGATGAAAAAAAAAATCATTATCGGCCCTAAATATCCATATCGGTCGATCCCTAGTAATCACACAGATCATCACACGCAAATATATGGTATATTAATTTTGCTCCAACATTTTAATGTTACCTGCATGAATTCACAACACATGGAGGATGGATTCTTTCCGCTCAAACCAAGAAATAGATCTTCAGTCCCCACACACTGTTTCAGTATGATTTCATACCTTCATAGAGACACAAACAAAACACGGATAATAAAGTATAGAATACGCCAACATACATAAATAGAGAATGCATTTGGCGAAGCTCGCTAAAATGGATGTGTTGGGTTTTTCATTAAAAAAATTTTTATATATATATTGTGATGCGTGCCTGGGTGACATGTTGTATTTGCTGCTATATAAATAAAGTTGAATAGAATTGCTCAGAGAATAGTAAAAAATCAGTCACCCTTGTATTAACCAACTTTAATTAGTTTATAGCACAATGGTGAGCATGAAACACTTTGGTAATTAATAGAAATTCACAATCAGGGGGTTATTGCAACATATAGTGCAAATTAAAACACGAAAAAGGAGAAAATGAGTTATTTACTCATAACCTCAATAAATGTTAGCGCCACCAGTGGGAAATTACGCCTTCATTTTTCCTGTCTCTTTTAGAGTCTTACTCAGGTTGTGGCCTTGGGTCTGCAAGATCTTCATACTGGCAACTTTCTTCCACCTCATCCTCGCTCCAGATATCTTTGCAGTTCTTCTCCATGATGGAAGTTGACGCTACCATATTAAAAACCAAGAATAAAAAGAAAGGGGAAAGAAAGCACAAATTCAACATTGTGGTTCCCCAATTTGCACTGTCATGTGTAATAAATATTGTAAGTCACTTACAATATCCTCACTGCTAAGCAATTACTCACAATTGCCTGAATTCTGTGGGATATATGCAAGAGTTTTCTGGATTTCAAGGGAGAAAAATGTGTTTATATTACTGCAAATAATGTAGTACTGTATTCTCTATCATATTCTGGTGGAGATTTGCTAAATTTGGGAATTTGTATTGGCTTAACCTTAAATACCTTGATCCCAAATATCAGTTTTAGGCAGGTATAAGCTCTCACCACTTCTGTTCACCATCATTATACTTATACTATACTATAATTTATCCATACTTGTCACCAGACAGGCTTAACTGATTACACACCAAAACACAAGGTGATAAAAAAAGATACATTAGAGAATTGAGAATTCTCAAATGTATTAAGATAGATATATATCTACAACTGAAATGGTGATTTTCAAAGAGTTGTGTGTTTTTTTTTTTTTTTGAATTGTTACTTTGAATAAAATCTTCCCGTGGGCCGAACAGACTGTATGTTTTGGTCATTGAATTTTCTGTTCACAAAAGGAAATCGAAAAAACAAAAAACGAGTGGTTATTTAATTTAGTTTTCAAATTTAAAACCTAAAATTTAAATTCAAGGCATATTAGTTCATCAGGGTCAAGAAAGGATAAACAAACATTTAAAAATCGGTTGATTTTGAGACCGGATGTTGTTCTTTTCAAGATAAGAACACATAAATGAGGACACTGCTGTTTTTCTGGCACCAAAATATATGAATTATGGCAAAACAAGGCTTGTCATCTGCAGAAATTGCTACAAAAATATCGCACCAAAGTGGGAATGGGAGTTTTTCAGCAAGAGAGGAGATTTTGCACAGAAAATGGTTTAATCTGATATCAGTGAGTTTGATATTTGAAGCGATTTCTGCAGATGACAAACCTTGTTTTGTCATTTCAAAAATAATTTCGGAGTATGGTTCCAAAGACATTTTAAACAGCAGGCAAAATGTAGAGATAATTCATATATTATTGCGCCAGAAAAACAGCAGCGTCCTCACATATGGTCTTAATTTGAAAAATACAACTTCGGTTTTCACCATGTCATAAAAAAAGTGGTGAAAGGCTAAGATTAAGTTTGTGTTGCATGTACAACAATCAAGGTAAACCGTTTTTATACCCTAACAAATCAATTAAAATTTTGGAAAACGTACTTAACAAAAAGCAATGCATTTATATTATATCTATTTATATCGCATGAAGCTGGAATTTAGCTCTACCAAAACAAAAAGGATTACCTTTATCATCCTGTTTGCGTGCTGGACCAAAATTATTAGGGCCCAGCTGTGCCAATCTGTCCCCATTCTAAAAAAAAAATAAACAGTCTTGTGGAAACATAAACCAGAATTTCAAATTGTGGTAAATATATGAACAACATGGGGAAAAAAAACAAAGGATATATATAATACCATCTTAACATGTGTACTAACCATTACCAAGTCTTTATCCTCCTCCTGCTGAGGGGACAACAGGGCAGACAGAGCCTGAAGGTTCTGGACTGAAGATTCCCCAAGTCTCTCCATTTACAAATACAGGCTGTGGTTGTTTTCTCACCTAATTTATATAAAATAAAACAACTTCTACCACTGGTTAACTTGGCTACAACCGTTCCACAATAGCGTTAAAATATCCCTTTAGGTTTAAAAATGAAAGGAGAACTGTTTCCGGTCCGTTACTATGGTAACAAACAAACATGGCAACCAACGACCTTTTTTTTTTTTTAAATGCTTTATTGAGAAACAAGTATTTTATCATTCATATACCACTGTAGATCTTTCACATAAAAAAAAAAGATAAACAATCAGGCATCAATAATGAAACACCAATCCACATATCCAAGCAACAAAGCAAAACAGAAACGAAAATGATCTTTTCTTAAATGAGTTTTTCAACATACAACATTAGAACTGTCGACAGTCTTATAGCGCTTCTGTTTTATGATGCCTGCAATGATTTCAATACATTTTTAACATCAATTTTAAAAGCTTTAAATTCGAACTGTAACGTTTCAGAAAAAAACGTGAGTAATGAATTTTTAAAGCAATTACAAATGGAAAAAACGGGGTTTTTTTTTCTTTTTTTACATTCTGATAAAGTAAACCTTATTTTTACTTAAAATGTAAATACATTTGTGTTTAAAAATGACATTTGTGTCATTAGCCTGAAACAAAATAGCATTTTGTTTGCGAACACTGTAATAAAAATCTTTAAAAATGTGTTGTGTTTAACTTTAAAGGCTTTTGTTTTTTTCTATTTATTTAAAGTTCTAGCATTTCTTTGTTTCTCCCATGAAGAGATGGATTCGTTTGGGATTTTTAAGCAAATAATAGATTTTGCTTTGAGTTGATGTTCCCTTATTGGCAAGTTCTTTGTTTTAATATTCTACTGTCGATTGGAAAATGCCATGTTTGTTTATTATTGTACGTATTTGTCATTAATAATAATAATTAAAATAAATAAATAAAAAAAAGGTTGAAACCCTGCTTTTCAAGAATAATTAGAAATTTACGTTTTTGTCTTTTTTCGTCTGCACCTTTAATGTATATTTGATGTGAATATACATATATAAATTTTGTTATGTCAGCTGTATGTTGTAGATGCTTTTCAAAAAATAATTTTTTTAAAAAAAAAAAAAGAAAAGAAAAATAGTTTGGGTTTTCTGGCTACGGAAGGGACTGACGTCAGACACGCGTAGTTGACAGAATTGTTCCTTTGCGAACACCGTAGTCAATGCATGGCAGGCGGAGATCATGTTGAAGGTGAAAGGCACCAGTCCCCGTGCAATGGCCCGAGCCATGGCTATTCTACCTGTCACCGTCTTTGCTGCCACTAACGACAGGCACACAACGACCGTTCCCCCGTTAAAGCAGGACGACCTGTCGCTGTATTCTGTTCCTCAGCAGAAGCTTCGCTACGAGGAACCAGAAGCGGGTCAACTGGAGGAAAGTGTCGCCACCCTGAGGAAGTTGGTGGAGCCGTACGCGGCCTGGTGGCAGGACACCTACAGCCGAGTGAAACCCAAAATTCAGGGTGTTGTTCAGCTGAGCAGCGACACCTATGCTTTTTTGAAGAACCCGCCGAAGGACCTCTACCCTCGGGTGGGGATCATCGGCTTCACTGGGATCCTGGGACTGTTTCTCGCCAGAGGCTCCAGGATTAAGAGGATCGTCTACCCCGCAGGCCTCATGGCCCTCAGTGCTTCTCTCTACTTCCCTGAGAAAACTGCAGCTCTGGTGAAGTCAACGGGGGAGTCTGTGTATGACTGTGCAGTGCAGAGCTACAGTGTGGTGGAGAAGATGCTGAGCCCTGAGAGCAAAACCAAGAACAACGACTCAGAAACTAAACGATGATTTAACTCAAACAGCAGTTTGATCTGATTCCCAACACTGTAGACTCACGTGGTACTGATTAGTGACTTTGGATTGACAACTTGTTTTTTTTTTTTATTTGCACTAAATCTTTGAAGCTCAGGCAAGGTATGGCTTGTCAGAAAAGATTAAACAATTTACTGCTGTTTCTGCTTTGAATGTATATTTATATGTAAGGTAATTATCTGGCATTAAAATGAGAATTCAGTATTGTATCGCTTCAGTGTCAAATTTCTTAAAGAACAAGAAACGACAATTAAAAAAAAATTAAAATCTTGTATTTTGTAGCAAATATTTAGCACACTACAAATAAATGGTCTAAGGTAGTGTTTTTCAACCTTGGGGTCACCTGAAATGTCTTGTAATTTATATATATGAAAAAATACAGATTAAAACTGTTTTTTCAAGTTATTTTGATTATTTTTAAAATAAAAACACAATGTCAAACCACTGTATAATATACTTCCACTTTCTCAAATGTAAATAAAGTATTGAAATATGAGGTGGTGCAGCTTGTCCCTTTGTGCACTAATACTGGCTTTTTTGTATTTGTAACACAGCAAAACAAACACGATCAAAAACTATAACTACAGGAAAAAATGTCTCTGGGATTGCCAGAAATTTCTGATAAAAAATGGGGACATCATGGCCCAGAAAAGGTTGGGAAACAGTGGTCTAAGGCTAGATTCCAACAACCTCAAAACACCACTAAAATCTACATCACAAAATAAAAACTCCAGACACTAGTATGTAAACATTGACTGTTAAACACCTTTATTAGTAACAGTCAAGGGTACATTATCTTAAATATAAATCACTTCAGAAAGGCTCTTCAGAGCAGCACAAGCTTTTCATTTAGAGCAATCTGTGCTTGGGTGAGGTTGGACAGGTACGTCACCATCAACAAGTCCTGGGGGAGAAAAAACAGACATTTATTAACATACCATTCATCAACCTATTTTGACAAGACAAAAAATTAACTTCCAGACCAGAAGCACTTACGTTGATGTTGGAGTTCAGCATATTTTCAAAGTCCTCAGCTGAGATGGTTGGCACCTTGTTGACCAGGTCCATCAGGAATCGGCCCACACTGTTATCTGCTGTCACCTTTCCAGACTGGACAAAATGAATACAATTTTACTGCAGAATATTTATCCCATTCCTCATCTCCAAACTTTTTAAAGACATGCAAATTAATATGGAATAGGACATGAAAAGAAATAAGGCAGGAAAATGCTGTTAAATTCTAAAGCCTATATTCCCAAAGTCACCAGCCTTGGTGACACCATTAATAGTGATTTTAAACCTGATAAACAAATTAATGGCGGTTTTTTTAAAATCTTGCTTTTATCATTTTCATCTTTTATTCAAAGTTAAGCCGTTTTTATCTTTTAATCTTTACGAACAAGTCGTCCATGCTTTTATTTCAAGTCATCTGGACTAGTGCAATGCACACTCTGGCATCAGCCCTTTCCCGCTTGCTGTTAGTCCAGAACGCTGCAGCACGACTTTCAACAGGGACCAAAAAACTTGAACATATCAACCCAATCCTTGTGTCTTTGCACTGGCTTCTTGGTAATTTCAGAATTGATTTTAAAATTGTGTTTGTTTTTAAAGCTTTGAATGGACTGGCCCCTCAGTACATCGCAGACCTGATCGGAATTCTCTGGCTTTTAGCACTGCATAAGTTGTGTGGTCCCGTGTGTCTTTATTTATTTAATTTATTGGTTTTTAATGTGTTTTCATTACGATTTATGGTTTTATACTCATTTAGTGGCAAAGCTAATTTGTATTATTTTGGTTTTACCATTTTTATGATCTCATGTGCAGCACTTTGAAAACATTTTGTTGTTTAAATGTGCAATATCAATAAAGTGGATTGAATTGGATATATATATTTAATACTCACCAGGACATCCTCAATATATGCAAGCACAGTGGTGAGCATATCCTGAACCCTGGAGGCAGAGCCAGCAACCTGGGAGAGGTCAGAGGTCAATCCCTTTGTACGGCCAGGAGTCATACGTGTTCTCTGCAGGAGATCAACTAATAACAGGGAACAACAGGGCACAATAAATAACACACAACTTCATCTGAAAACCATATTTAGTCCCAAAGACTGCAGCTTACCCCCTATCCTCTCAGTGTCGTAGTAGATATACTTGACACTCAGTGGGGTGAACATCACACCGACCGTTTTTCCCGGCACGCCCATCTGTGCGCTGTAAAACACATACTGACATTCAGAAATTCCCTCTGAATTTTTTAAACACAAAACAGAAAGGTGAGCCAACCTGACGTAGGCTCGAATGTTCATTTTGCCGCTCTGCAGAGCCGTGTCCGCTGTCAGGTGGATGGGATTGGTGGCCTCACGGCTATAATACTCATGGATGAGCACAGAGTGCTCTGTGATGTCAAATCCTGTGGCATACCTGTCAAAGACATTTTGGTTTTTAATAATATCACTTATGTTTGTTTAAAAATGTTTGAACAGAAGATTTCTTAAAACTCACCATCCTATGATGACTTCTGTGGGGGAAACTCTTTTGTGCAGCTCATACATGTTTTTGGCAAACTCCATGTCCACAGCAACCTGTTGAAGAGAATTTACCAAATGATGTGAAATTCTGGTCTTAGCTTTGCACAGTTGTACAACTTGCAGTGTGTCTAACATTCTAGCCTAAAACGTGTTCAGAACCTACTCAAGTAAAAAAAAAACCACACACACACCATAAAAAATGAGAATTCATTACTTTTGTCATGGATTTATTTTCACTCTATGCCCAAGAGGATGAAACCCACCTTTTATTTATTTGTATTATTGATCATCCTGCATTCACATCACTAAAAAAAGATCTTTATCTTGGTGTATAATTCTCCACTATCTGTGCCATATGTATTTATTTCTCATATGTATTTATTTTTTATAATGTGTGCTATCAAATTAATGTATATAGTGTGCCGAGTAATATAGTAATCTAGTATTATATATTTATTTTTCAAATATTTTTAGTGTGTAATATGTCATTCCTAATTTATTGGAGAGCAACTTAATTTCGTTGTATATGTTGTACAATGACAATAACAATTCTATGTATCTATCGGAAGAATTGTTACTGTTGGCCCTGCCAGAATAACAATATATGTATTTAATATGAGATAAATGTAGATCATTTTTAATAAGCATGATTAAGTTACATTTTATCAGGTTATATAAATACAGTAATTCTCATTTGCAACTGTAGTGCATTCATCACAATAAAAAAAACCTGATCATTCACAACATACCTCATCTTCTGACTCATTGTGAGGAACAGAAAAGCAGTTGGTCACCTCGATGGAGTGTTTGTCAATAGTACCTGAAAAAAAAAAAAAAAAACAGCAGATGAGAACAATTTACCTTTGTGTTGTTAACTAGCATTAGCACAAGTTGCTAACAACACAGCAACAACTGTTATCATCAGGATATTAAATTCGGGGGAAAAAAACGAGATGCCAGGAAATCTATCACTATACATTAAATTAAAAAAAAAACTCAAACACTTATAATTTCTCGTCGTGACACATAGCAATGATTTTGTTAGCATTACAAACAGTAAGATAGCGTCTGCGTTTAATCGAACGAGCGTGCGTTAGCAACCTTGCTAGCTACCTAGCATCGTTTAAAAATCTATACAAAACCAAGCTCAACAATGAAGACACGCATATTAGCTTCATGCCTACCCAAAAGCGTCCCAATCACACGACTGGCTCCTTCATTTCGTCGCTCGTAAGAGTCGCAGATAGAAGCAAGAACCACAGGGTGGATTTTCACAACCGGCCCGAACACCGACATTTTGGAAAAAGGGCGGAGATTCTACGTAGTGTCCCGTCAACAAGTTATCATTGGTTGGGATAAGACAACCCGCGCTGAAATTACCCAATTAGATGCAGCGTAGGGCGGGTGTTCTAAAGAATATGACCATCATGTCTGACTGTAGCGCCTACTACGTAATGGCGACGTCACATATAAAGTAAACGGGCTCCACACAATCAGACCTTCAAACACAGTTACCACACAGTACAGGGGAGTTAAATTAGTTTTAAAATTAAATCCACCGGTTTTTCACTCTGTAAATACTCTATATAGTTACATTTGGAGTATTATGAAGCAAAAGGAAATTACTTAGCTTAAAAAAAGCCTAGAGAGAATTTTAACTTAATTTTAGTTACATATTTTTTTGTTCAAAGGAAAAAAGTTATTTTTGGCAACATTTCATATGCAGCATATGCCGATATAATGTTATGCGTATCCGGTCTAAATTAGCTGTAAAGATTTTGCCCTTATCCATTTATGATATATTTGTGTTTATATTCTTAATGTAGAATAGTTTGTTAATTTGAGCCACCCTTTTCATATCAGCATCATCTTTTTTCCTATTTAATTTTGTTGTGAGTTAATCTTTTTTTCTTTTCTTTTTGCCATGTTATCTGTTTACGTAGGACCGAACCTGCCAAAATTAAAATTAAATGAATAAATAAACAAATGTGGGAAAAAAAGTTTAAAAAAATACAAAAAGTTCAAACATAGATACAAATATAAATACATCATTAAATAGTAAATACAAAAAAGCTGAAAATATCTTCCCATACCCATTTATGATTTGTGTTTATATTTTGAATATAGAATATTTTTTTGTTATGTTGAACCACACTGCAAATCAGCATCGTCTTATTTCCTATTATTGTTTTAGGTTAATCTTTTTGCCACGTTATTATCTGTTTATGTAAATTAATAATAATTAAAAAAAAAACTCAAAATATTGTCCAAAAAATGAATATAGATTAATAAATAAAAGTGGAAATAAAAAAGAAAATTTCACTTCACTTCTATGTTTCAGTTTATTTGTGTGTGTGTGTGTGTGTGTGTGTGTGTTTCAGTATAACAATGAAAATATTCAAACATAAATCACAATTTAAAAATATATATAACAAGACTGAAACAGGCAGAAGCAAAATGCTTATATGCCCAACATAAATTACATTTCAGTTGCCGTTTTTCAAATAATGCAAAACATATAAATACATAAATACACATGTACCTTCTTTTATATACAACATTTAACAAATGCCAAAAAAAAAAAAAAAAAAAAAAAAACAAACATAAATCAACTGCTTCACAAAACTCTCTAAAATATATTGTGACATTTTCTTTTTGAAAATAAATAATGTGTGACTATTTTTATTTATTTTTTTCATTTCTTTATCAACAGAATTCCACAAATTAACCCTAAGAACAGACAGACATATTTCACTATTGTTATTATTTTTTAACTTTTATTTATCTAATCATTTATGCATATAAGACTATCTATGTTTTGTTCTTATTTTTATTCTTTTGTTCATTTTATTTATTTATTTTAACTTTGACAGGTTTGGTCCTCCATATCTGTTTTGTGCATGTATATGTTTATACAGAACGCTCTCTCAGTGATTTCCTCACCCGTGAAATGTGCAGATGTTGGGGAGGCTCTGACTCTATGACCGCCCTCTGTGGTGGAGGTGGTGGTGGTGGTACAGTATATATGTGCTGATGACAGCATCCTCCATCCCTCCTCACCTGAGCGCCTCCATCCGATGATGATGATGATGATGATGGTGATGATGGCTTTCTCCACACTGCCACCATTTCCCACCTCCACTCCTCACATGTTCAGCAAAACAGCGTCTTTTGAAGTCGGTGAATCCATCCTCCAGATGCGCTTTTGTTCACAGTGAAACGCGGTGTGATCATCTGTCACGTAGAGGCGGGTTTTCCCTCCACACACAGCCATAGCGGATTGATGCGTCGCTGCTAAACACTAGAAATGGGAGTCATCGATCCAAGCGAGCCGGACGTGGATTTTCACTTTAATTTCCATCAAATGAGGGATTTCCACATCTACAAGTGGCGCTGCTAAAGCAGGTACAGGCCATGCTTTGTTTCCTCATTTCATTTCTGTTCAACCTTTGGATGATTAATTTGTATCCACACACTTATTTCTAATCCATCTATCAAGTGTTGTGCGTCATCGTGATTGTTACCAGATCAGTGTCGTCTTACGACCTGCCAGAGGCTATACAGAGGACTCAGACTCCATTTTAAAGACCTTCACTGTCCATGTACACAGTGCATCCAGTTAATTCTAACATACTTGTGTAAGGAATGACCCTTTTCAACTCAACCGCACTCATGAACACAAACACACTGGTGAAAATTGATGAAGCTTATTATAGGTACAGTTAACACTGCTCCAGAATTATTTCAAGGACAAACATGACATTTTTTCCAAGTTTATAATCTTTTTTTTCCCCTAAATACTGCATTGGAATAATAAGGGAAAAAAATGAGTGTAACAGACAACTGTCATTGAAAGTACACTGCATTTAATATATATATATATATATATATATATATATATTAGTTAAATAAGTCAAGAAAAAAAAAAAAAAACAAATAACAAAACAAAACATTGATCATCCTAAATGATAAATTGCCACCTGTATAAAACTAAGGACATCTATTTATCTTCCTGAACTGCTCCTCCACCAAACCTGGATTGGAAAAACAAGATAAAATCAGCACATACTCAATCAGTGAGAACATGCAAAGTAATGCTGTGCTTGAGTCTACACAACTTTTTTGGCTATCAAGCATCAATCATACGTCCAAAGCCCTGGTTTGTTGCTGGCATGTCATGGCAACCGTCGTGGATGTTTATCTGTGATACAGTTAGAGATATACAGATATGACTTTTTCACACACACACATATATATATATGTATATATATATATATATAGTGTGTGTGGAATGTTAGATAGGCTTGATAAAGTAATATACTCAAACAGAGAATATTCAGCAACAGTAGGTATGAGAAAAAAACGGAGCCCTTTATTACTACCCAATGAGTTACATAAATCTTAACCTTAAACATAAAAATATTTTACAACTGAATAGAATAAAAACAATTATAAAACTCTAAAAACAATAATCTCAAAAAGCAGGACAATGATAATCTAATAGTAGTTTTCTTTACTCTTCTTACACATTCAATATCAATATTGTATCGAAAACACAAAGACCTAATAAGAAACCTTTTAGCACAGTATTGACCAGGGTGAGGAAAGTTCTTGCTATGGCATATTGACACTGCTGAGGAACTCATGATTACCACCCCCACCCCCCACCCCACACACACACACACACACACAACACATGCGACACACACTCTCGGAGGTCAAGTTTTCAATATGTTTATTAAAACAAAGTAGAAAGTGTCTATTTGTACGGTTGCCGTAGGGACAACCCCTGGTGCTATTGGTAAGTTTACTGAAGTACACGTTTGTAGCGTCTTAGGGTTAGGTTTACGGTTATGATCTGTATCGCAACAATGTTTAGGGTTAGGGTTAGGTTTACGGTTTAGTCTTAGTTACGTGACTGGAACTGGCCAATGACTGACCTTATCACGGACTTGTTGTGCCCCTACACTTCAGGGCGATGTCTTTGGTCTTCAGACCAGGGTCTCCTAAAGATCCAAAAAACTGGCTGTGGCCCCCAGACTCTGGAATAACCTGCACCAGTCTCTCTGGGAGCTTAAATGTGTGGACACTTTTAAGAAACTATAGAAGACTTCGCTTTTCATAAAAGCTTTTAGTTAACTGGATTTAAAATTTTTATTATCCATTTATGTTGCTGCTCTTATGATGTATATGCACCCATGTTTTATTCTTCTATTTTCACTTTGTGATTTAATCTGCAAAAAGCGCTCTATAAATAAATTTCTTACTTACTTACTTTCTAAACTGGCCAATGAGGGGCGCTGCGTACGGATAGAATGTCATTATATTGATACGCCAACCATACGGCTAGTCACTGCCAACAAAGTACACCTGAAAAGTAGCAACAGAAAGAAAATTAAAGAAATAAAAAGGTACAGGAGACCCTGACAAAACTGGACTAAAGTAGGTAGGACAGTGGGCCAACCCTATCCATCGCCATGGCAATCAGTATAAACCCGCTAAACTACAAATACTACCAAAACGCAGGGCCAGGAGGCACCAGCCGTTTCGTCAAATATTTCAGTTTAAAACAAATACAGGAAAAAAAAGTCCTGCTCCTCCTCAGTGTTTGGTAATGATCCAAAGAGCTCCATCATGAGAGTCCTGCTTTTATTTAAACGAATGAATTGTCATTGATTTCTCGTGACAGAAAAGCCGACAATCAATTATGTGTTTTTCAGTTTTTACTGATCATTGTGTCCTTCCTCTGTTCCAGGCTGTATTCAACCAAACAAATGATCCAATCAACATTTACTAGACAGAGTTTGCTCCAGGGAGAATATCAATAATCCACTAATTCACACACACTCACACACACACAGGCAATGGCACTAGAAAACTCCATCTTCCCCTCCCGTCCGGACTCTCTTACGCTCCCGGTGGAGGAGAAAAGGGAAGGGGGGGATGTGGAGGTCGCCGCCGATGCCACCTGTGCCACAGGAGTCTTCAACCTATCGGAGGAGCTGGGCCATGTGGTGACCACAGAGACAACCCCCCCACCTCCCATTACAGCCACGGTCAAGAGGTCCTTCCAGGCCAAGCTGGCTGAACGGGAGGCCAACGCCAATCAGCCCCGGAAGAAGACGCAGGGGACGGAAAAGGAGAGAGGACGGTTTGGGTGGGGTGAGTGTTTCAGAATGTGAGCTAGAGTCATTAGAGAGATCTGAGCGTAGGTAATAGTTTGTTCTGACCTTCATTTGTACAGGTCTCACTTTGTAACAGAATATTTAACCATGCACTCGACGCACATTCTAGAGACTATTTACCCTAGCTTCAAAATAAAAGCCTACAGAGAATATTGTCAAACCTTGTCGAGTATCTCTACAATAAAGGGTAGTTCATGTTATCTGCAACAGATTATTTAACCATCCACTCGACACACGTCGTAGAGACGAGACACAGCTACATGCTAACTCATGGCTTAACTTTCTCCTACTGTTACTTTATGCTCAGATTATGTCGAGGAAAACACCTTTTTTTCACGTTCTGATTACCTACATATTGTCAGTCTCTTGTCATTGTCAAACTTGAATTTAACTTTTGCATTGTCAAAGTATGGTTTTTGGTAGATATATGGTGTTCTGCAGAGATCAATCTGGAACCCTCTTTCATTCTAATAATCTAAACACTGCTTGCTGTTAATGTGCATTTCCTCTCATTTTGTCTGTCCTGCATACTTTTTTTTGTTACAGTTTTGCGCAACGTTTTGCTTGTTCTATGTTCTATTCCAGTGGATCTCAAACTTTTTTGGTTCAATTACCCCCTTTCTCTTATTTCTAAAGTACCCCTTTTGTCCAACTACAACATTTTGCTTAGAAATACCCCCCGTAGTGCCATTGCGTATCCCTAGGGGTACACATACCTCCATTTGAGAACCACTGCTCTATTTTATATTGGAGCACATAATAAAAACTAAGTAAATACAAGACAAGGAGATAAGTATATATATTTTTAAAATGTTAATATTTAAAAGTACATTGAATTGCATATTCTCAGAGCTATTAAGATAGCATCAGCTAAATCGTTAAAGACATCATTAACATAAACTGTGGTCTATTCTTTTATAGGCTAATGTGAAAATAAACCCGATATTGTTTATGATCATTAAAAAAAAGTCTTGCTCCCACCTGTAACCAATCCATCAGGTTGAATCAACAGTAAAGGACGTCCAATATTCTAGCTTTTCCTCTGCGAGTGTTTGATGACTGCGTCCTGTCACATTTGATTTTTGTTCTTTTTCCCATCTGTCAGTTTTCATTTCTGAATTTCCCTTTGAGTTTTTATGTCCCTCTTCACCTATCTGCAGCTTTTCTATCCTCAACCATGTCCTTTGATTTAGCTACAATAAGATAATCATCTTCAAACGTCGTAAAAAGGCAGCTTTGATCGTGTTCGCTGAGGATTTTTGAAAGTTGTTTCTCGTAAACGCACGTACACATAAAAGTGAGAGTGTGGCTGAACTTTCCCCACAAAAGCAGGAACCTCCACCTTTAAGCATGTTTGCGACTTCTTTTACCCATGTTACCACCAGCTCGAACTCGGCGTAAGAGGCAGCGCTATGTGGAGAAGAACGGTCGCTGCAACGTCCAGCACGGCAACATGCGAGAGACGTACCGATACCTGACTGACATCTTCACCACGCTCGTGGACCTCAACTGGCGCTGCTCACTCTTTGTCTTTGTCATGGCCTACGCTGTCACATGGCTTTTCTTTGGGGCCATCTGGTACCTCATAGCATACTGTAGGTAAGAATCACAGTCACTGTCTATTTCTAAGTACCACTGAAATGTTTTTGAAAGAAAAAAGCAACTGGTGGAAGCCTAAAAATAGAGTTAAATCAGAACTTCAGAAATTTCTGTCATTTTTTTTTTTTTGACTAAAAAGAAACAAAACGTGGCTTTCATAAAATGAGTGCTTTTTTCTTTCCTCTGTCATCTTTAGACTTTAGAAGGATAAAAGGATGACTTTCATCCTGGGAAAAGATGCACTACAGGTTATTTATCTGTTTCACAAAGTAATTATGAAATATTTTAGATAACAAGCCAAAAAACTGCTTTTTACTCTAAGACGCAAGATCTCAGTTATTGCCAGGCAACAGTCATAGTGATGCACGATATTGAATATTTGGCCTAGATTCGATATGTCAAGGTTTTCCAACTCATTTGATCGATAGCCTATATCAATGTTTTTTCCCCACCACTAATTGCAGAGATGATGTAGTTTCTGCAGTGGAGCTGACAAACAAATGATTCTGCATACTTTTTGTGTGCAACACCACCACCTTTCGCCACCGCTCACTCAGTCACAATATCGGGGCAGATGAATGCACGCATTGAAGATATTCATTGTTTTACCTAGTTCTTGTCCTTATCAGTTAATCAATTAATCACTCAATTAATCTTTAATTATAAAAACCGCTTTTCATACTATAAAATGCAGCTCAAATTGCTTTTACAAAGATAAAAATGAAACATCCACCCCGTACAAACCCCGTCCACCACACACAGACACACAGGTTAAAATAAGGACAATGCCACATGGCTGTGTACAGAGGATCTAGTTAAAGCAGAACTAAGTAACTTGCGCTTACCGCTCCCCCTAAAGGTCCCTTTTGGTTATGTCACTGTCTTAAAAACTCTGCCCCACCCCACAGCTACATGCGCACCTTTGCTCTCCCGAGACGGTAGCAACCGATCACTGAAAAATCCTAATACAACAGTGACACTAAGGGTGCTTTCACACATATAGTCCCATGTGACCATGTGAACAGTATGAGGAAGAGAGACAAGTGAAATTAATGAATGATGTGGGAGTAACATGGAAGGGAGTGTGGAAATGTGTCATGTGTTTGTTTGTGTGCTGACAAAGCGGCTCTGAAAATGGATGGATAGATAGTAGGACTGATATTTGTGTGTGTGCTGCCTGATGGAGCGCTGGGTTGGGAGTGTGTGTGCGTGCTTGTTGCCGCGACGACAGTGTGTGTGATTGCTGTGTGTTGCTGCTGAGCTGTCACTGCATGGAGTTGCTCCGTTCCTCAGACAAAGGTCTTCTCTGCCTTTTTTTTTTTTGTTGGCTCCGCCACGATATAAGTTTGTGAAAAGTGAATTTGCAGACGACCGTGTGAAGCCACGGGGCTGGTCATAATCTAGCATTAGTTTGTATTGGGCTGCCGTAAAGCAATACGTCTTGCCACCGGGTCGGAGGCAGGGAAAGTTGCAAGTGCGGTTTTCTGGCCAGAGACAGCGGGGGGATGAAACACCACCAGGAGCAGGACACAGACCGTGGGCACACAGCACCGAGACAGAGCCCCCAGTCCAGCAAAAGCTATTCACCATCACTGAGGGCCACGAGAAAGGACCACTGAAGCCACAGCCCATCACAGCCCCTAGTGCAAAGGGCTCCCTCCGAGGAAACACTGGGATAGTAATCCTAAAAGATAAATCTAAAACTATAACAACAACATAAAAGAACAATCCTAAAACTATAAAAACAACATAAAAGACAAAATTCCTAAAACCATAAAAGATCATCTTAAAACTATTAAAACAACATAAAAGATAACGATCCTAAAACTATAAAAGTATAACAGATAACAATCCAAAAATTAATAAAAAAATTAGCTGAAAGCTAAATTAAACAATTGGATCTTGAGCCAGTTCTTAAAAATATGAACGTTCTCTGCAGCCCTGAGGTACTCCAGCAAACTGTTCCACAGACGGGGGCTGTAAAACTGGAACAATGCCTCATCGTGAGTGTGTGTCCGGACTGTAGGGATTATTAAAAGGCCTCAGGGTTCGGGAAGGGTCATATGGTAAAAGCAGTTTTGAAAGATAAGAAGGCCCAAGACCTTTAAGACACTTAAAAAACCAGTAAGAGAACCTAAAACCCTTATTATCATATTAATAAAGTTGAAGAATAGCAGAAATCAGTGCTGGTCTCCACCAATCTTGACAGTAAATATGTAGTCCGGGCTGTCAGAGAGCGAGATGAGAGTGAAAGTAAAAGTGCTTTCAAATCCGAAACAAGACCAAGACTTTTAAAATGGTCTTGAGACTAAGAAGTCTCAAAACTTACAGCACTATTGCTCATCTGTTTGTATTTTTCCCACTCACTACGTTTCAGTCCTCCAGCCCGTCCGCAATCACTCGTTTTGGGTCCGTGCATGAACAAGGTAGTTTCAGCTCCAGGAGCTAATGCCCTCCTATATTGCAATTTTATGTTCAATGCACGTCACATTTGAATGTCCATGTGATCACAGAACTAGTCTGCTGTAAAATTGTCTCACTATTTGCCTTTGACTTGTACATTTAAAATGTCACCGTATTAAAAAGTAACAATAACTGCCAATATGTCGGTGTTTATTGACAAAAAAAAACAACATACATTTTATGTAGGTGTAGATTGGCGCACTATGTGAAATTACATGACAAGGTTCCTATCTACTGTAGAAGACAGAATAAATAAGCAACAAAGAAGTAGGTTTGTAGATGACGTAACCTATCATTTGAATCCAATCATCAATCTGGAGGCAGAGCAACGTTTGCAGATTTGTTTTGTGGAGTTCAAGCAGGATGAGGAAAGGGTAATAAAAAAAATTTGATGAGGCTTTCTGTGGAAGTGTTGCTGTGTCTCCACTCCAATTAGCTAACAGATCCTGCTTGTAAAAATGTGACATTTTTATACCACTTACAGACCATCCGAAGCGGGCTCCAAAAAACTGTCAGTGTTAGTGCTATTCCTTAGACACACAGGGGAAAAGGTCATAGATGACTTATCACGTTTTTATTAATTAGCTGATGCTGTGTAATTCAGAGACACTAGCATGTGTAGCCCATCTGCAGACGGTTCAGTGGAGAGAACAGGAAAATCAACATATTCATTAAATGTGAGGAAATTGACCAACTTTAAGACAATTCAAGATGAATTCGTCATTGTTCAGTCGCCCCATGAGCGTTAAATAAAGAAAGTGGAGTTGCTATCTATACATTTCTCACGCCAGGTTTAAAAATACAACTTCTTCTCATGTTCTCTCTGTTTTTCTTTCCCCGACACCTGTTTTGTCGCCTTCCCCCACACTTCTCACATTTTCACACTTTTTTCCCCCACCAAGGGGTGATCTGGACCATCTGGAGGATGAGGACTGGACTCCGTGCGTCAACAACGTCAATGGCTTCATCTCCGCGTTCTTATTTTCCATTGAGACAGAGACCACCATAGGCTACGGTTACCGCGTCATCACCGATCAGTGTCCAGTGGGCACAATACTGCTGCTGCTGCAAGCCATACTGGGATCGATGGTTAACGCTTTCATGGTGAGCAGTGGGACCAGTGGAAAGCAATGAGTTGTTGAAGTTGTAAGATTTTTAGAAACAATGGTTTAATTGTCTAAGTTTTGATAAAGCTCGCAATTAAAATTCACTACAGGTACCCTTTAAGACAGAGGTGTCAAACTCATTTTAGTTCAGGGGCCAAATATGGACCAGATTGACCTTAAGTGGGCCGTAGAACTTTAATATTACATAACATTTAATATCCGTTCAATTCACTTGATTTTGTTACAAATTTGTGTGTGATTTAGAGGAATTTTGTGGAATGTTTTTGTGAGAAATTGCAAGATTTGTGGAAAAATTGAGAGTTCGTTCCACAATTTGCAATTAAAAATGACTGCATACATGCAATATATAACATATATAATGCAAGCCCCTAAAAATTTTGTGGAGTTGGTGAATTTGAGATATCTGGAAAACTGAATTATTTAGAAATTTACACAGTAATTACATGTTTTCTGTCATTTTTTACTTTTTTCTGTGGGCCGAATTGGATGCTGTAAAGGGACGGATTTGACCCCCGGGCCTTGATTTTGACACGTGCTTTAAGACCTGAATTTGGTCTTATACGTCATAATTTTACTTTCTTGTACCAATTTTTTTTTTTTTTGCTTCTAAACAATAAAAACTAAATTAGCAACTTTGTACATTTACAACTAATGTCAGTGGTGGCCTAAGGCAGTGCAGCATATCATCATAACTATTTAAACCACATCACAGCTTTGTGCTACTTACTGCCCCCTACTAAACAGTTTGTTTTCTCTAGTAAACATAAAATATATGTAAATATATTACGAGGGACACTCAAATATATATAAAGATATATATATATATTTTTATGAATACAACCAATATCATTTGATATAATGATAGAGAGTATTTTCTCTTAATACAGTATATACTGTATATTATAGGTTAAACTTTTACTGTCCCATTTAATAATTGATTATTTTACAAATATGTATTATATGTGAGTTATTTCTCAGTTATAATGGTCCTGAAAGATTTGGCAAAAACAAAAACAATGCACACCATGTAAAAATATTGTTTTGATAATATATTTCTGTAAAATTTAAGCAGAACTTTAATACTAACTGGATGAACTGATGAAAATCTGTTAAGATTGTGTCCTCCCATTAACTTTGAAGGTGCTGATGAAGCTCATTCGTTTGCACGGAGTGAGCAGTTTTGGTGATGGAATGAATCATGTTCATGAGCATTTGCATTTGCATGCTGGCAGTAACGCCTGCTGGACACGCTGGGCTTTTTGAGTTAGCAAGTTTGAAATGCTTTAGTCTGACTTTCATTTAGTGGATTATGCACAAAAATGAGAGATGTTTAAAAACGAATGAGATTTGTCTGTGAGCAGAAACATGAAACGTGTTTCATCATCATCACTCCTTATCCTCAGACCTCAGTGCCATATTTCAACTATGAAGCTTTTTCTATGAATTCATTCTCTTATTTCCTGTTTTACAGGTTGGCTGCATGTTTGTAAAAATCTCGCAGCCCAACAAACGAGCCGAAACGCTGGTGTTTTCCAAGCATGCTGTAATCTCTCTGAGAGACGATAAGCTCTGCTTGATGTTCAGGGTGGGAGACTTACGGAGTTCCCACATCGTAGGAGCCAACATGAGAGCAAAGCTCATCAAATCCAAGCAGACACAGGAGGGTGAGAGAATGGAAGGGTGGGGGGGTTACCTCATCTGAGATCAGCTCATTGAACCAAACTGTCCCTGTAGGTGAGTTCATCCCTCTGGACCAGACCGACATCAGCGTGGGCTTTGAGACGGGTGACGATCGTCTCTTCCTGGTCTCGCCCTTGGTCATTTCTCATGAGATTGACAGTCGATCTGCCTTCTGGGACATGTCACAGGCCCAGCTGGAGAAGGAGGACTTTGAAATTGTTGTCATCCTGGAAGGGATGGTGGAAGCTACTGGTAAGTTCTCAAGAGCATCTTTTTCTTTTAGGCCTCAGAGAACTCTGAGAAACAAGTCTTACAGTATTGCAATTTAGAAAATCAGACCATTTAACAGTAACATTCAATATAGAATTTTTTGTGTGGGGATTTTAAAATCTGAGTCAAATTTTATATCGAAAAGGCAATTATGGACCGAGATATGAATTTAAAAAATGTTGCCAATGATGAGCGATAGGCATTTTTTAATATTTGAAACTGATCCAGAATCAGTACATTTATACGGATTGCTTCCAAAAATGTAATGCAATTTTCCATGGCAAAAGATCAATCTTTGGTTAAAATTTAGTTCAAATCTGTTCAGTAACCCTGATAACAGACGAACAAATGAATGAACACCAGTGAAAATATGATCTCCTTTTCAGATAATAAACCAAATCAATACAAACACTTACTGTACGCATTGCTATTTGCTAATGCATCCCTCATGGTGTGTGTCACTTGGAAGTGGCACACAGGAGTCAATTATTTTATGAATAAAAAGAACAATAATAAGAAAATAAAGGATTTTTTTTTTTCACAAGGCGTCTCTAAAAACATGTTAATTAGAAAATCAGCTAATTTCCTGGATGTCTTAAGCCCTGTTCGCACGGGAATAGTTTTACCGAGGGACCACATGTGATTTGTAATAATTGCGGAGAACGTCTGTGATGTAAATCCCGTGCAAATCGGCCATGTCAGTAATCTGTAAAGTAAAAATTACCTACCATATTTTGCTGAACTCTGAGATCCTGTTTTAATACTAATCCAATGCGAATAGGCCTGGCAACTGGCAACTTGTCCAGGGTGTATCAGTGTATCACGGCTTTTCATGCTTAATCCAAATACTGACTCACAGCTGAAGCAGGACAAACATAACTCTACTACTGCTGCTTGAAATATTCTTACAATGATTACTCTCAGTAATCCGTTTCTAACCTGTCTTTGAACTCCCCGACAACAAACAACACACACTTTTAGTTTTAGTCACTTTAAATCACAGATTAGACAAAAAGTCTGTGTAGAGTTATGCGTGTTTTCCACTGAGTGCGATGGGTTTGTGTGTGTGCAGGGATGACGTGCCAGGCGAGGAGCTCCTACCTAGCAGAGGAGGTTTTGTGGGGCCACAGGTTCAGCCCCATGATGTCTCTGGCTGAGGGTTTCTTTGATGTGGACTACGGAGCCTTTCACCACACGTTTGAGGTAACATTTCTTAAGGCTGGTGTAACAAGATCAAAGGAAATTGATGAAATTATTCAAAACCGGGCCAAAATGTTCAGTCCTTCCTGACTTTCCAGAAAATACTTTTTAATGATGCCTATTGAAAATGTACCTATAAACCCCTTAATGGCTGGAGGCAAAAACAGGAAACGCCTCTGACTAAAGCATAGATATACAGAACCTTTCCAAAAAATTTGAATATCATGGAAAAGTTGTTTGATTTCCATAATTCCATTCAAAAAGTTAAACTTTCATAGATTATAGATTCAGGGCCCAAATTTTAAGCTATTTCAAATATTTATTTGTTTATTTTTCCATAATTTGGTCTTCCAGCTCATAAAACCCACAATGTGATCACAATGGTGATTTCTTCACAGTATTCTAATTTTTTGAAATCCCGTTTTCGTGGGTTTTATGAGCTGGAAGCCCAATTTATGTAAAAATAAACAAATAAATACTTGAAATCATTTAAATTGTGGGCCCTGAATCTATAATCTATGAAAGCTTAACTTTTTGAATGGAATTATGGAAATTAAACATATTTTTCATGATATTCTAATTTTTTGTAAAGGGTCTGTATATAAACACGAGATGACACAAGCGGGATTCGCCAGTGAAGCTAAAAGGCGGCCATCTTACCTCAGACAACTGACGTTCTGACAAAACAAAAATACCCTTAACTCGATGAAATATTGACGGAATTACAAACGGTTTGCCTTATTACAAACCTTATTATACGTAGGTACGACATAGGATGCTTGTACATGTTGAAATTGCAGCTTGCCGTTTGAAAATTGGTTGAAAATAGAGCAAGTTAGGGTTGTTTAAATAGCACATGCACCATTGACATCGATGTAATGAGCAGGGCCAGCTGTCTGAGGTAAGATGGCTGCCACGTTGCTACGTCGCTGCCCATTGTCTAACAGCGCGGGTAGGTCATCTAGTGTATATATATATATATATCTATGGTGGTTTGCCTCCAAGCTAAGCCCCGCCCAACAAAATAAGTCACAATGTTTACAAACAATCTGATAGGTCAGCTTTGATTAAAAACTAGTTTTATTTTTAAAGTTTTCTTTTTTAGTATTCCTAGCAAACACAGTGGATTAAAAATGCACATTGGCACTCAAACCCACAACCTAGTAGATGGGAAACAGCTGCTAGTAATCACTAATCACCAATCAATCACTGGAAGGACTGGTGAAACCATATGAAACCATGGATTATAGCCATGAGCAGTTAAAGCTGCATCTGAGAAAGTCAGATCCACAATGAGTAAAAAACAGCTTTGGAACAGTTCTAGAACTATTCCTGTCCCCACCTACACATGGAACTAACTGCTCCAATCGCTAAGTCTCCTTTGGTGAACGGTAAACAAGGTGGGATCTTTGTCGTATGCGTTTATTTCTGTAGCAACTATTAACAAACACTGGGAAGTTAAATTCATTCCGGTTCAGATTTAAACTCATAGAAAGAAAGCAAATGTGTGCGTTTTTTTTTTTTTTTTTTTTTGTTCAAACACAGGCTTGACATTAATTTTAGACGAACCACATTTGGACCTGTTTCATTAAAAAGTTGTGATTAAAGAAGGAAAATCAGTTTTCCAGTTCT